>NW_010109022.1:48481-71694 GCF_000699245.1 Pterocles gutturalis
TTTTAATCATTCATCAAGAGGGACAAAACCTAAACAATCAGCTCAGGAATATTTTTTATGAACAAACAAGGCAAGTGTAGAAGTTTAGTTTGCTGTGACTCCTGGATTCAGTTTTGAGGTGAGCAGAGAACCAGTTGCTTGTCTTGCTTCATTAGCAGAAGCCACGTGATTTCATCCAGCTGCTCCTGAAATGACCTTGACACCAGGGGAACAGGTTTGTAATTTTTCATTGATATCAAGGCAGAACCAAAAGAATTCTGTCACTTTCATCAGTTTATAGCACAAATGCATATTTCTGCCAAACTTTTAGTCACTACCGTGTTTGTTGCTCTTTCGTTCCTGTATTTGTTTACTGTCTGTAGCAAATATTGTGTTCTCCCCTGTATAAGTGCTCATCCATCAGTCAGGGAGTAAGGAACCATCCCACATCCCTGAGGTGACTCACACACCTCGTGGATACTGAATCACCATTAAGATGAGGTGAACATGTGGTGTGCAAAGCGGAGACTGGAACATTTTCAGCCAAAACATTCAGAAAATACTGGTATGAGTTAAAAGAAATCATGGGAGGGAAGAGGAGCAACTTGTGAATGATTATTTACAACCCAAAGGACTAAAGTAACAGTTCTGAAGTGCTTCTGCCTGGAACTGCCTTTACAGACAATTAATTTAGTGTGACCCCAAAACCAGAGAGAAATATAGAAAATTCAGCTGAACTTTGTCTAGCTCAAGGCCACAGCCCCTCCTCAGCAGACCCCACTTCAAGTTTGGGCACTACTGGGATAAACTATTACTTGCTTAATACTATGAGTGCTAGCAATACAGCAGTACACTGTCATACACCATATACCACACAAAACTCCCATTGTGCCCTGAAAATGAGGCTCTGCTGTCCCTGCCATCCTCAGGAGAGGGCTAGATTCAGTGGCATCAGCTCCCCAGAAGATGCTGCTGAGCTGTGATGGGGGCTCCTGCTTCAGAGTTTCCACCCATGTCCAGGTTGAGGAGGAACAAGGATGATCCTTAATAGATCTCGGGCAGACTCATCCCCTGCCCAGACATGGGGAGGGGAAAGCCATGTGTGCATGATCAGCACGGTGCCAAGCAAGGCTAGCTACTTGTGGGGGTCTCAGTATGTGAGCTTGGAGGCAGCATCGTGTTGAGACAACCAGCTGCCCCCAACACAGAGCATGGGCAAAGCTTGCTTGCAGTGTCATGGCACAATGTGGGTACTCTGCAGGGGCTTTTGGAACTCCATTCTTGAGTGACCTGCTCAAGGCTATACTGGAAGCACAAGGAAATTGTAGGAACTGAGTCACAGATCCAAGCACATGTATTTGTGGTGGATGGTTTTATAGGTTAAAGGTAAATCCTCTTCAAGAGAGCTTTTTTTCCCCCCATATGAAGGTAATCTGGGGTGATTGTTTTGTTCAGAGTTGGATGCATTATGTTTTGTTGTTGTTTGGACTGAGAAGTTCATATGTTAAACACTGCTCCAGAGCTGTAACCGATTGTGTCCAGGTTAATAGATGAACCTTTGTCAAGGACATGGTGCAAACACATTTCCACAAGACATTATTGTCTGGACACATGAGCAAATATTTGCCTAAAAAGCATAATTGACTATTGTTCAAGAACTGCCACCTGCCTCTTGGTTTTCTGGCACTCTCGTAGAAGGGACTATGCTTTACAGCATTGCCTTCAACCAGCATTTCCACAGGAGGCAACTCTTGAGCAGCAATTAAGTAAACATTCAGCTTGCTGATTTTTTTTTTATTTTCCCCAAGGCTGCATAGCCTTTTTATAATAAAGGAAGTGTTACGAAGAAAAGGAGAAAAGGCAACCAGCCCTGCTTCAGCAGTAGCTGTATGGGGAGATGACGTACATAGGGAATGGTAGTCTAACATGAGGGACATGGACGACACCACAAGACCAAGCAGCAACACAAAGAACAAGCTCAAGCTCATCTGTGTTGTTAAAAGTTCATTGTGTCAGCTGAAGCTATGAGAAGTGATGACAGTCACGATGCCAGGGGATAGAGGGACAAAAGAAGACTGTGCAGCTGTCCTGTAATATGTGGTGCGTGACATGCCAGGCAGTTTGAGCAGGAGTTCTGCAACCTCCTTTTGCATCTCCAGTAAAGCTGCCCCAAACTGCAAATAAATTCCTTCAGAGAGAAACACTTGCCCATTTGCCTTAATCTTAAAGATGTTTTTATACAGAGATACATTTTGGAAAGCCACACTCAAAGTGGAAAACCAAATATTTATTTTTCAGAATCTTGAAGTTAAATATTTTGATGGTTAACCATTGTCTTACTAGCTCTTTCTGGTTGAAATAGTTCAACAAATTTGATGGGAATTTACCAAAAGATTTGGTCAATTAAAATTGATATTTTTCTGTATGAACCCTTTTATTAAAAAAGGTTTCATAGAGTTCCACTCATGGAAAATGTATAATTGTCCAGATTGAGGGGTTTTTATATCACCTCTGTTTCAAATTTCTTCTCTCAAAACCAAGTAATGTTACTGCCAGGCTAAGCTGTGCCATGGGTTTTGTGGAGGTAGTGACTGGCTAGAAATAAATAATTGCATTAGAAGCATTCTCTTCTTTGCTCAGTGTAACAAACTGTTTTGCTACTAGTTAGCAGAAATTAGTATTTATTTTTGCATCTATCGGATTTCCCAGCTGACTTGCCCCTGCGACCCTGTCTGTTGCAATTCTGCTGACCTCCAAGCTCAGCAGACAAGTTTCTTTGACTCCCTTTGATTGTTTCTCCCTCTCAGACCCCCACTACCTCCTGAAACAGTTCTGTCTTTTCAGAATTTCACCAGAACCATCCTAATCTTGACCCTTACATTCCCACTTCCTTGTCTCATTGCAGAAAATAAATCCCTGCTCTGCTCAGGCCTAACTGTCCCACCAAAATAGCTTGACTTCACCTCATACTCTTTCTTCTGCATTGTCACTGCAATGCCCACCCCCCTCCCCAGCTATCACAGCTCTCCAGAGACATAGTCCATTTCTGGTGTTATATACAAGAGGATTTGTGGCATCTTTATGCTCATTGTCACCATCCTTGCTCAAAAAACATGATTGTCAGGCAAGGGACAGCTGGACATATCTGAAGATGACAGGAGCTGAGTGGAGATACCTGTGTTTCCATGGTGAGACACACATACTGACCTGAGGCCCTTAACTCCCATCATCTTTTCCCCTTGATCTGTTACTGTACTCGTGTTATGGTAACCATTGCTGTTGACAAGAAGAGTAAAATAATGTTACCGAAACTTCCCCAAAATAGCCTCCTGTCCGTCACTGGAGAAGCCCTTTTTCAACACCAGCTGTCAACTGCCCACAGCGGGAAATGCTTCCTCTGGTGTGTTTTCCTCCTGAGGGACTGTTAGCTCTGAAACATGCCATTGTGCAGAGCATGTATTCAATACACAAAAGGCTAAAAACTGCACAGCATCCGGTCCTTGCTATTCGTAAAGTGGAGTCCTCCTCTCACTCTGCAACACATTGAGGGGCCAAAAAGAAAACCACAAGTGCCTAATTCAGTAGCACTATTGTCGTAGCAGAGTAGCATCCCTATGCCAAACGTGAGCAGGCTGAGAACAGAGCAATGGTTCAAGATCTGACAAGCCCACCCCTGCCTGGAAAGAGAAGGAAATGAGACATTGAACTATCTCCTCGCACAAGGACTGCATGATCTGCTAAGTTGAAGGGAAGAGAGGTGCTGATGAGTTACAGTGATTTCTACTAGCAGATTGCCACCAATACCTTGTCTAACTTCCAAAAAAAAAAAAAAAAAAAAGAAAAAATCATACTTGCCCTTCAGCATGCAAGCAGCTTTACTGGTGTAACGCTTTAGGTTAGGTATTGCAAAGGCCTTGGCAATGTCTCTGTTGTCCAACCTTTTTGAAGAAGGGAGCAGAGGTGAGTGAAGGTGGGCTGTAACAAATTGCCGTTAAGCCATCAAGAGTGTGAGTGGGGTAAATAGCAGGAAACATCCTCCTGCTGCTTACGTGCAGCCACTGATGAGGCTGCACTGGACCATAGCATGCTGTGCCCTTTCTTGAGCCAAGGTAAATCCAACAATGTCTTTCCTGCCAGCTCAGGAGCAAGGGGAGGCGTGTGCAAAGGTTTCGCTGATGAAAGAGGAAATAATTTCTTGATGCATGCCAAAGTTATAATTGTGGGGATTTGCGCAACTGGGAAAAACCTAGACTTTTCTTCATCTTTCATGAGGAAATTGAGAAGCTTGGTAGCCAAATGTCTGTTGGGAGAATCAAGAGGAAGCAGAGGTGTTTATTCACCTAAGGAAATGGGAGGGCTCAGTGACTGCATCAGTGACATTATCTGAGTGCGTGGCATGCATGGGGCAGTGCTGGGACTCTCATCCTGTTGCCTTGGTGGAGCAGGAAGCTATCATCCCTGAGCACTCCCGTGCTGCTGGTGCCCACACTACAGTGAGCCTCAGGGAGTCACAAGACCCATGGATTTTTTTTTTTTTAACCTCTGCTTCAAAGACCATGCGTTTTTCTCTCTCTGTGTGTGTGTGTGTATGTGTGAGACTTGCTTCTCATCCATGCCCTCTGCAGCCCTCTTATTTAGCTTTTCCTGTTGACTGAAGGTTTGATTCCACTCTGGAGAGAAGAAAAACAAAACAAAACATAAATGCCTCTCTGTGCATCTCACACATCCTCTACTTCAGCTTAATGCTGCCCAGTCTCTTCTACTATTCATAGTTTATTTTTTTTTATTCTTATACTGTTTTTATCTTCCCAGGAGCTGTACATGATTCCAGGAGTACGTTAAATCACATGATTAGTATATGGTATATGTGGTTTGGTTTTCCTTTCCTAGAGGAAAAATTACTTATGCTATGCAGGGTTTTTAGGACGCACTGTTTTTATACCCTCATTCCTCTGTGTGTGTGTATTAGAGGGTAACAAGGAACAAGATAGCCCACAGCTCCTGTGGGCAGATGATTTCATGGTCCAGGATCAGCTTCCAGAGTGACCTTTTCTCCCAAACAGAAGAATATTAAATTTATGGGGGGAAGTTATTGATAGGGGACAAGTCATTCTCCACCTCAAAGCTTGAGGCAGTTTTTCAGAAATGCTGGGCTCAGGCCTGTGACGTGTTTGTGGCAGCCAGTATTGCAAAGCAGAGCTGCCACAGCTTTCTCTTGCAGTTAGTGTTCCCATTGTCTGGTGGCTTCATGGTTTTGCCGCGGTCTACATAAGTGAGGAAGCCAAGAGAGTGCAAATGGCCATGTCAGAAAAAAATGGCTGTTCCTAGACAATGGGACTTGAACAAAAATGGTTTTTGTTGGTACTATGGTGCATTACTTAACACACATGGAGGACTTGGGACCTCCCTGAAGCCGTGGGCTAGATGAACCTGCTGTGGTTCCGCAGCTTGAGCCCCAACTGGCTGCGGTATTGCTGCAAACTCTTCCAATGGCTGCCCTTGGCCGACCAGCACCACCTTCACTTTGACATTGACTCAGAAATTTTGCTTTTCCCTGATTATACCTGCCCATCTGGTCTGAAGAACAACAATGCTTATCCATCACTGGGACACCTTAAAGATCTGTTAAGTAAAATGTAAATGTTAAAGAAAAGACAGACAGTGATCTGGCACATTTTGTTGGCCTAATGCTCCTCTGGGAAATGTCAGTTCTCTGGGAGTGTGTGTGTTGTAATTACCCTCTTGTTGAAGGGACAGGCAGAACAACAAAGCCTCTGGGGATACTGGAGGTCTAGGACACATGATGAAAGTGCTGCAGATGCACTTGCTTTTTGTTTTTTTTCCTGGACCATCCCTGTCTTTGGAACCCATGGGACAATGCAGAGATGGTGCCTACAGAGCTCAGCTTGGGGTGGTGTTTGGTCTGCATCAGGTCCTCAAGATGATCTTACTGCCAAGCCTGCCCAGCTGAGCAGTGCCACTTTCAGCACAGGAAAAAATAACAAAAGCAGCCTGTGTGTTTACGCCCCTGTATGGGGCTGAACCATCACTGGGGGCAGTCAGTGGGCTGCTCACCCAGGAGCATTTCAGACAAGGCTCAGGGTGCCTTGGGTCAGAGACCTTTTTCTTCATGTGTGCATGAAAGATGTGTTGCCCTCCGTCAGCTGGCATATGCCCACTCCTACAGAGCCTTTCTAGGAGAACCAAAACACACTTTGAAACTATCTGCCTGTTTACATGAGAAAAACAGATTACATTTTTGAAGGTCTTATAAAAGTCCAGGGAATATGTCCATAGAGCAGTATGATTTGGCCTTTAAACAGGAGCCCTCTTACTAAATTGAACAATGCTGCAAAGACAAAGTCTGTCGTAAATAACTTATTTTACTTGGGTAGACATGGGAGAGAGCAGAGCAGGAAGGAAAGGGTACCTGCATTTGCAGCCATCAAGATTGGTATCAGCCCTGTAAAATGTATCTGAGTAAGGATCAGAGTAAAATTGACAAAGATTGTCCTTTGTGTGTGATCTGCAATACCAAAAGGAGGTATAAATACCTTCCAAAGTAAAGTAAACAGCAAACTTTTCTTTCAAGACACAGAGCCCTGTGACTGGTGACAGCAGCAGCTCGTGCCTGGGGTGCTGGTGGGGAGAGGGGCAGCAGGCAAAGCCCTGTGGCTGCTGAGGCTCAAACATAGCTACCATGTTGGCAGGGAGCAGCACAGCCCTTGGAGCCGCCATGGCTGGGGCAGGTCCGTGTCGGGGCAGAGGGTGACAGGGAGCATGCTTTGGCCCATGAGATGCACCCAGAAGAGGAATATTTTTTGGTACAGATCTGTTGCTGCCAGAGTTAGCAAACAAACGACCTCTCTGGCCCAGAGAGATCTACGTGCTCTCTGAACCCTTAGATCATTGTGCTCTCTGAACCCATCTCCCAAACCCTGACCCCCAGCCCTCCCTACCTCCCCCAGGTTCCCCCACATCCCCAGGCACTGCCAGCTGCAGTTGGAGGCACTTTCTGCATTGCTCGCATCATTCCGGCCAGCCAGGCTTGTTTATGTCAGCTGCTCTGACTTTGGTCCCACCAGGGCAGTGATGGTGCTCTTCAGTAAATCAAACCCACTTCAGAGAAAAGAAATCACAGAAAACCTGATCCTAGCCCCCTCTCAAGGCTTGACCCTTCCCTGCTCCTGGGGAGGCCCATCCCATCCTCTTCCTTTGCAAAAGAAAACCTGTTGCTTGCTTGTGTTTACCCATCCTCTTAGCTCCCACCACAAGGGGTTTTTAGTTCTGTAATCTCCTTTTCATCCCAAGCTCTACTGATATATAATTTTCAGTGCACTGGAGACAAGACCTCTGAACCCAACAGCACTGCTTGCTATCTTTTGATAAAACCTTAAATTGCCTTATCCAGAAAACTGGTAGGTAACTTCCCTGATTATGTTTTCCACAGACTCCTGTGAATTAAAATATACAACACCCATGCCTGGACACTGATACAGTTTATACAGTTTTTCTTAATAACCTCCATAAAGTCATAAAGTTTATTACCTAATAATGTATATAAAGTATATAGTTGGGAGTTATAAAATATATTTACATTAGATAGTTTTCCAGGTATGTGGAAGATGATTCAGCACCTCCAGGCTGTGTGCTGATAAGGCCAGACAGATTCCTTAAAATACAGTAAGTTTACCGGCATACCAATTTTTTTTTAATCAAAGTAATATTCCTGCCAGCTCTGAGATATTTCTCTGTAATGTGTTGACTTTCAAGAACACTGTACTTTGTTCCTTTGTTCCCGTCATGCTATGGTAAGTGAAGCTGTTCATGTTTTCCTTTCCTCTTGGACCAAAAGGAGCCACTTGAGAGCCAGCAGCCGGCCATCGCCTCAGAAGGTGCAGGGAGCCCTTCGGAGGATGGGGGTGACTGAGCACTGCAGTTCACTCTGCACGTTGGCACCAGTGCTGGCTCCCCATGCTGTGTGTCAGGATAAACGCTGAAGTAACCCTCAGGTGACAACTCACCTGCCAGGGTCTGTGCTGCAGAAACATGTCCTTTGGCGCCTGGGGACACCCCTGCCCCAACAAGGACCCTGGCCGCTGCGGGTATCTTCCCTATGCAGGCAGTGGCTGAGGAAGGCAGACCAGAGCCTGATGACAGCTCATCTGGTGCCAGGTCACCTCAGGTTGCTGTCTGAGTGTTACTGCTCTCATTTCTTTGGCTTTTGGTTGAGAGGAAGGCTTTGCAATTAAGACAGTCACCTGGAAATTGGTGTCTAGGTTCAGTTTTGAGCTCTGCCATGGACTTCCTGAGATAGCGTGGGAAAGTCACTCCATCTCATCATGCTGCACAGTGTCTGTCTGTGAAGGGGGAAGGGAGAGATAATCTCTCATTTCTTCCTCCCTTTGTTCATCTTGTCCTTTAAGACTGCAGCTTCTGAGGTTAATGACTGTTTCTCATAGTGTGTGCAAGTATCTCGAGTTGGCCAGGGCCTGTAGATGTTACTCTAATGTAGATAATAAATAGTGATAAAAGTAGCCATGAAATTACTGTCACCAGATATGAACTAAAAAGAAGTTAAACAAAATGGCACACAGCTGAACTTCTATGTCAGTAGAAACTTTGCTAGTTCTCTCAGTTATCTGGACCTCCTATGGCAGGTCAGTGTGGCAGGTCCTTGTAATGGCACTAGAAGTCTCCCAGTATTTGAGTTTTTCTGGAAACTTCATGTGATTACAGTTTAGTCTCAGCTTCCACAGAAAACCAAGTTTCTCTACTTCTAGTGGTCCAGAGAAAAGCTTTAAAATATTAATGCTAGAAGGAGAGAGAGAGGTGGAGAGTGAGGGAGAAATGGGGAGAGATAAAGAAAGTGAGAAAGGAATAAAAACAGGGGGTGAGGGGCGGGGAGAGAGAGAAAGGAAATCTGTACTTTCTTGTTTTTTAAGGTCTCATGGTGTTTATGCCAGTCTTAAGATCTCTAGTGGCCTGATTCATGGTTTCTAAACAGATATCTGTGACAGCACAGGAATTTCTTTTAAGACTTTAAACAATTATGTTCTCAGAGTCTCCAAATAAAATGCCTGTGTTTTAACAAACACTGGAAAAGTGAAAGGTTTGACTTCTTTCCCTTTTGGATCAGCAATGGAATGAATGGAAAACTGGTCCTGTGTGCTGCACTGATAAAAGAGCAAACAGATTTTTTTCTAACAATGCTGGAGCACATCAGCTGGGAAGACCTGATGCATATTTCATCTGATGGCGCTGGTCTGTGGGCAGGTCATGTTCTTCCTGCTAAAAAGTGCATTTCTTCTATAAGGCACCCTCAGTAGTTTTGAAGACCCCATCTTCTTTTTGAGTTGCTGGACATAGTATTGTTAGATGTTGAGGAAGGAAGTCTCCCAGAAGTGAATAAAAACTCCGATGATATGTGCTTAATATTTTATTAAGCACTGCTACCGCAGAATCAAGTTCAAAGACTAAACAGCAGTACATATTTATGGTATGAATCTGCCAGGTGGCACAAGTCCCTTAGCCCAATCCCAGTGCCCTGGCCAGTGCAGTAAGGATGCCCACCCCCATAAGCCATAGAAGTGGAAGTGCATTCTCCCCAGCTAGATTAGGACAAAGCCTAGTCCTAGGCATAGTCTAGGTATCAAGTGGAGGCTAGAAGTCACAGTATCTTTTGAATATCCAGGGCTTTGTTCCCCACAAGCAAACTTGCTTCAGTGGATACTGTTCAACATAAGAACTAGAAAATCGTAAAGCTCACATAGTCTGGTTTTAGGGCTTGACTGCAAGGTCTTCTAGTCATACCATGGAAATCAGTGGATGCTGAGGGGATACTCTGTGTCCTGCTCTGCTTCATGTATGAAATGAATCAAAATCAAAGGATAATCAAATTAAAATCCAAGGATAGCGGCTGTTTTGGTAAGAATTGTCATCAGATGAATCCATGCATTTTCCACTCCTGAATTATGAACTCTGGTCCTGGGTCAGCTTTGAGCCACAAACCAAATCTAAACTTAATCTGGATGCAGACCCAGCCCGTTCCCCCATTCAAAACACGCAGGAATTCCAAAGGCAAATTTTGGAATATTCCATGGTTTGTGATAGTCTCTGTGGAGCAGCGTGTGGGCAAAGCAAGCACGTAACATGACTATTGAGGGCTAGATGAGTGGAAGCAGTTGTTTGCTTTGTGGGTAATACCTTGGAAGTCAATGAGTCTGCTCTCTAGGGAAAACATGGGAAAGCAATGGCAGAATCTGTCTCTGTGTCTGTAACCTTCTGTAACTACAGGGTTCAGCAAATGTGCAAGAAGCAGGGAGCCCTAGGGGGGCTGCTGTGAGGCCACTTCAGACCTGTTTTCTCCAGGTTTGAAACCTTAGGGAGGAAAAAAGAAAGGGAGTGTTAGCAATCTCTGTCTGAGATTCCCATTCTTTGGATTGTCCACCATTAGGAGAATTTGCCCTGTGATCATCCACTAAAGTAAGGCATATTATTCCAAGTGGGTAAAAGTTCTCTCCTATTGAGAGGGCTTACACAAAAGGCTTGCCCAGCCACTGAAGCTCAGCAAGTCCCTGTACCTGAGCCCTACTAGGTGGGCTGAGTAGCTGGCTGGGTGGGCACCGGGCTGCCTCACTGCCCAGGAATGCAAAAAAAGTCTCAGCTGTTTGTAACCTAAATGCCACTTAGAGTGTTTTTTCCCAAACATATTTTGCAAAAATGTCAAGCTTCAGATGTTCAAGTGTATACGAAACCCAGCAGTGGAGATGGTCTGGGAAGCACTGAGTGAGTTTGCATAGCAACAGTTTCAGACTTATATTCCAGTTAGACAGCACAAATGGTCAAGTTCCTTGGCTGCTTTCTGAAGTCCCAGGTCTTTACCTTGGCTTCAGATCTGGATCAGACCAGAACTGCTTCGGGTGGTTTTCCTTTATCAGCTACTTTACAGATAATTTTCTGTCAGTCCAAGCCACATGTTTACTTTGAAGAGCAGCAACTTCATCTTGCAGATAAGATTACGCTCTTACAAGTAAATATTGGGCAGAACACAAAGAAGGCATGAAAACTGCAGACAAAATGAAAAGGAAATGCCTGATCAGGCTTGAGATAGTCAGTTCAGGTAGAAGTACCTTCAGAATCCACCAGAAAAGAGATTAGAGGGGGAAACAGTTCATGGCTTTGTAGGACTAAGTGCAATGTTCTACACTGTCTTGTGATGCTTGCAATGTATTCACCTGGAAGGCTCAGTAGATTTAGACACTGAAAGTTAATTCAGAAATAATCCTGAGAGCTTGTATAAATACTGTTCAGCTAAATGTGGCTGTTCTCTGTAGCATCCTAAGTCTGTCACGTGGTAGCGCAAACTCTTGAACAGAAAAATGAAAGCCCTGTCTGAAAGCCTTTTCTCTGTGGAAGAGATGCTGCAGTACAGGACAGCAGGTGCCAGGCTTGTGCGCCATTCCCATGAGGCAGCTTTCGGTGGAGCGAACATTTGTGAAAAGCTCTTTTGGAGTGAATGCTCTGGGAAGCATGCCAGGGTGGGGAACCTGGGAGAGAGACAAAACGATGACGAGCTGCATCAGCTACAAACCTGGGTGCCGCATTTCCATGTGGTGCTTGGCTACCCTGGTGACAGACACGTTATAAATACCTCAAGACAGACCCATTTTGGAGGGGTGCCTGCAGCTGTGGGGAAGCTGCTGATTAGAAATTCCAACCGACCAACCGACGTGTCACAGGCACGAAAAGTATTTCCAAACACCAGTCTGTGCTTGGGGGGCTTTTCTGTAGCAGATGAGACTTCACTAGTCTCATCAAACTGCTGTTAGAAAGGCTTGTGAGAGCTCCATTCAGCCTGAAAACTGATTACTGCTGTTGTCAAAGCCAGTGTAATGTAAAGCTTGCCCTTGGAGCAAAATACTAAGACTAGTAGAGAACTGATTGCGTTTGAAGGGGTGAAGGCTTGAGCTGGCTGTTTAATGTCATCACTGAGTTGTGAAATGGAGGGGCCAGTAGCAAGAATCCACAGGTGCACCTGGCCACCAGGTCATTCAGCCCAGAATGTGCTTGTAGAGCTTGTATCATCCACATGACATCAGCCAGGAGAAGACTGCAGACAGGATTATGTCACTACCCTCATCTCAACCTGTATTCAGGGAGACTAAGTGTCCGCCTTCAATAGCATGCTTTAAATTACATTTAACGTTCAGTACAATGTTTGAACCATCCCCACCCATTTGTTCCTGTGCTTTGAGCTCCTGAAAAAGTGGCTTTAGTGTACAACCTACCTCATGGTAGGTTAACCATCTAGGTGCCCACCTCATGGGTGACAGAGTGTTGGAAGCACAGTTCACTGCACAGGTGAAATGTGAGACAGATTTTGCCCTGAATTATGGGCCTCCCAGATGTAAAACCTTTCAAAGGTAGGCTGATATTACTATGAATGCAATTCTGAAGACTCTTAATAGCTATGCTGAAAGCATTTTAATTTCTGAAAGATAAGGATTTCTCATTCTGACATTCCAGCGAGCTCAGTTCCAGGCAGTACAATACCCAGAGCACAGTCGAGGCCTTGCTCCTGCGCAAACAATGGGAAGCAGAGGAAATGATGCACAGCCACACTGAAGCATGCACCCTTCCCTTCATGAAGACATGAACAAGAAATCGCCAGCCTGAATAATTTCTTTTTGATAAACGACTCTGTATTAATTAAACTAATCACTCTAGCATAGCTCCTTATAGGGCTGTTGAATTGTTACCAGCTTACTGATGATCATGTTTACGAAAAGTAATTGGGCTACCCTTTTACTGGTGTTATCAGAGATTTCCACCCATCACTAACTTGTTCCTTCCTCCACCACAGATCCCTTAGATGTGCCAAATGACAGATTAACTCTTTATGGGGCTGCTTTCTGTCTGAAGGGGAAGAAATCTCCAAACTGAAGAAGGAGGCAGATGCAATAAGCATTTTTAATTGGGTTTTTTCCTCTTCGTTGGTCACTGGTGTTACTTACAAGGGACAAATGAACAAACAAGAATGAAATGGTGCAATATTCCTTTGTTTCCGCACAAGCGCCACTTTTCTGAACTACCATAAAATTCCTCCTGCCCAGACTGATATTAACATAAAGCTTGTAATTGTTCTTGGGGCATTGATTACATTCATTGCCTCCTCTTGCCAATATGTAATGTATATATTTTTTTCATATATGTTTCATGTGTTCATAAAAAGCTATACCCCACTTGACATCTGTTATCTGGATTAAGACTATTCATTCAGCTGGCCAAAAAGGGATGGAAATCTGTGGAGCATTTCATTTACCACATTCCACAGATGATGGTCATTTGTCAGGTTCATAATGTGAACAAATCCAATAAAACAAGCAATCAGTCTACAGACTTAAATAAAACAACAGAAAGGGGAAGAAAAACCAGGCTTTCCTCCATAATGCTCACCTATGTATTACATTTATCTGTGTGGTCTTGTGATCATAAATGTTGCCATTACAGTCCACATGACTCTTGCATGAATTATTGAGCAAGGGATTTATCACCAAGACCTTCTAGTAAAGGGAAGACGAAATGCAATGCTTTTAAGTTCTTCTCTGAATTCAAATGCCTGAACTGAAAATGGCCAGTATTGAGCCAGCTCAAAATTACTGCTACATTTACTAGAGCTGATATTGTCCAGAGTTATTTCCACTCTGCTCTTTTACAAGTCATGTGATTTCATTTCTCCTCTATCAACACTTCAGTAAATGAAAATCAGACTCATAGCTGTACAATCAATTTTATTATATTGCTACTGTGTGAAAAGGAAGGCTTTGAAGATTAAGTACCATTTTAGATAACGAGAGTGAGCAAATCGTGAATGCTTCAACAACAACAAAGAGGGAGCATTTAAAGAAATGATTGAAGAAAAGAGCTATTTCATATAGTCAAAATGTAACTGGGTACATAACATGGCTGATATGCTGATGGCCATGAAAATTTAATTACCTTCCAAACCACTGAATGAATTATGCAACCTCTGATTGCTGCAGAACAAAGTTTATAGGCCAGATTCACTGTTGGCATAAGCAAACAGAGTTACATTGGCTTCCATAGAGTTGTCATCATTTGTTCCAGTGGTGAGGCTGGCTTGCCAGCCCTGCAGCATGGATCCAGAGTCCTTTGAAGTCAATGGAAAGGGCCCTTGGATTCAAAGGACTTTGGATCATGTCTGGTGTACCATGTGTTTTGTCAGCAACTGAATTAGTTGTAGTAGAGATCACAATATATATACATATTCGGTGTCATGACACATACTGGCCCGGGACTGGGACTGGAAATGCATCCCTAGCGGCAAATACTCTATTTCTGTAACCCAAGCCTGCATTTGGAGCTGGTCTATTCACATTTAGAATATTTCCACTTAGTGCCCAGCCCCTCAGTTTGTTTGCAGTTTAATTCCTTCTAGCATGTTATTCCATCACCCACTCAAATCGCTCAGTAACTGCCTGAAAATCAAAGCTATTTTAGATGAAGCTACATCGGAAAAGATGTGGTTATAAGCTAACATATTCTTGCCCTGCACCAGCTGTCTGTTCTCTAAACCTAGCTGTGAACATAATTTTCCCAAGAAAGCTCTCTGGCAGAAGTTAGGTAGGAGAAGGATGATGGAGAGCAAGATCATGCATTTTAACCACCAGTTAGTAGCCCTAAGTTGCAGAGCTTGTTCTTGTCAAATACTGTCCAACCTGGGTAGAGAATGTGCATGTGGGCAATGCAGTGACTCTGGTCATCACATAACTAAAGAAATGCAGAGAAAGTCCAAGGAAGGTCTTCATAGGCTCTGCTTCTCAATGACTCGGTGGGGTGCCTCAGATGGCATCTCTGGACAAGTTCGGGTGGCTCTCAGCCCCATGCCCTGCCCGTCCTGGGCCTGGAGACTGAGCCACAAGCTCACCAGTGGCAATCCACCTTTCCTATTGACAGGCTGAGGGAGTAAAAGGACTTTTACTTGTCCATCACAGCACAACAAAGGTTTGTGAGAGAAGGAGGCCAAGGAGAGAGGAACACTGAGCAGACATATAGAAAAATTACCAGAGAGGTTGTCCTAACAGGCAGGAATGTCAGCATGGGCTGACCAAGACAAGTGAGGAGAACAAAAATTGTGCCAGTAACAGTGGTGTTTATTTCGATGGACCATCATCGGTGTGAATTTGAACTATCTCCTGATGATAGGAAGACGAGGTAGAAAATCTGACACATACCACTTCTCACGTAGCATCAAATGTATTAAAAATGTTTATATACCTAATGTGACCTAATTTTAACCTCACTAGACTAAAACTCATGTCTCCAGCTTTGAGAGCTGATATTGACACCTCCTGCTTTGACCTGCTGGGTTACCCTTGCAGTTTTGCTATTCTGTGCCACAGCTTCCCGGCTATGAAGAGGAATGACAGTAAACCACATCGGCTGCTTTAATAAAGCACTAAAGAACCTCCTGGTCTAAAGATTAGCAAAAGCAGAATATGCAGAATTACTATTACTTAGCAGCTGTATTCAGGTATGAGATGGATACTTGGTAATGAGATGATGATATCAAAATGCAGTTTTAAAACAGACACTTTCAGAATACGAAAGTCCACTGATGAATTTTTGAAATACTAGTTCAGTCACTGACCATGGCTTAGCAATGAAATCTAAGTTCAAATTCCACCTAAAAATCCAAATTTATGGTTATAAAATATAATGTTTAAACAAACCTGTATCTGACACCAGCTGATCAGCCCAAAACAGAATTAGAGCTGGATACAATGCTTCTGGGTTGGCATGAAGCTACTGTAAGTTCAAAGCTTTTTCATGTTTTGTCACAATCTCGATAATGGGCTTATTATGGGGGACTGTAAAATTTCATTACAGCACATTCATTTCTTGAATAAAATGAGGCTCATTTTTCCAGTGGAAATAGCCTGGTCTTGATGGTGTTTCTCTCTGTGCCAGAGAAAAGGTTCAGCTGGCTTCTTGGATCAGCTTTACAGCCTTTTTGCAATGCCAGGCTGCTGCAGAAAGGGGAACCATGAAGCCAAGAATGTGGCCTCTGGATTTCAGTGACATTAACACCCAGAAAGAATTCCTGGGAAGGACCACTTCCATGAGCAAAACTGGAGCCATTCCTCACAGTCTGGGGCTTGTCTGCACAGGCAAATAAATGCATCTGGAATAAGAGAAGCTGTAAATTTAAAGTGGGAGAGTGGTAAAATGGAGTAAGTCAGCCATGTGGCAATGTGATTATTTCTTTTTTATTTCTGATGGAATTGGTCATGAAAATCAGTGAAGATGATGCAGGGAAAGAGCTGCATTCCAGTCACAGAGCACCCACATATACTATCGCTTCAGACTGGGGTTATTACTTGGGGTTGTTAAATGATTGCATTGGAATAACTCCATGTGCAGACAAGATCTCATTTTTCCTGTGGAACAGGGGAATGGCAGAAGTCTATCAGGGAATACATTCAGCTTGCTTATTTCCTCTCAGAGTGAAAAATTTGCCCGTGTTTGTGAGATTAGTATAAATAAAATTGCCAGGATAAAGCAATCAGTGTTTCATTAACAGACATTTCACAGTTGAGTATACTTTTTTGCAACGTATCGTCTGGAAGACTCAACCATTTCTGGTTTTCAAAACATAAGTTTTGAGTGTCTGTTCTATCTTTCGAGCACCTTGGCTGAAAGAGAACTGATCAGCTATAATATTCACTCAGATATAAGTCAAAATATGGTTTTAGAGCAATTTTTTAGAAACAAACGCCACCACTTACCTTATACTTAAGTGCAATTTATTTAAAGAGGAAAGCAAGTCTCAGTTCTGAAGTGCTACATACTTAGAGAAGGTATTTATCTGTTCCTCTTTTTCTTTGCCTGTTTTATGGTGCTTTCCCTATTTTTTGCCAGCCATAAACTGTCATAATTTGCACCCAAGTCTGCAGCTTTTAGAGATGCTTCATATTCATACAGAACTGGTAGGGATGCTATTTGTTATTCACTGCTGTTTCAGGGCACTCAACGTACAGAACAGATCCTCTCAAAACTAATTCATGGAAGAGAGCAGAGGAGAGAGGGAGGGAAGAAGAAACGTGGATATCTCATTGGGAATTATGCTTAACCTCCATCACTACCTTCCCTAGATGCCTACTAGTAGGGCACCGAGATTTAAATGAGTGATTCTGTCACACAAGTATTGGTTGGACACACTTGGGAAATGAACATTGCCTAAAGTTTTTTTTCTCACAGGAAAGTGGCTATATGTCTGCAGCTTTACAATGAAAAACTGTGCTGACTTACAACAAACATCTTCCATAGGCTGCTATTGTTCTTTCCAAACTTTTTCTACCATTAGGTTAACATTTATGATGCTTTCTTTCTGAAAATAACAATCTGTTTTTTTCCGATAACTAGCAAGATTGGCCATTTAGCATGAATCACCTAATTCATTCCAGATCTTGGACTTCGATATTTATTTTGAGTTATTTCTTATTTTGGACCACAGAAAGGGTACATTTCACAGACCATTTTACCAGTTTCATTGGGTAAAGAATGAATAACAATTCCCTAACTTGAAAATTGTTGCTTAATGGCAGTTGTTAAGTGAAATCTTACTCTGCTTATGATTCAAGTATACATCTTTGTTGCAAAGGAAAGACAAATAGATTACGGTCCGAACTAGCATTAGTTAATTAGATGCTTAGTATGATCAGTAGAAGGGAAAAGACGTTGGAATAGGTCTATGGAAGGTGAACAATTTGTACTGCAAAAGCCATTAATGAGTACTGTAGCCATCTGACCTCTGTTAAGTCTTTTCCTCAGGCACCTCAGCCCTTTTTAATGTATAGCAACTCAGACTTACTGCATTTTAGTTTGAGGCTGGCCTGCTCCTGAGAGGGAGTAGATATACAGTGAGGGTGGCTGAAGACAGCTTTATGTTGCTGCTCCCATCAGACACTTTTGCTCTGCATTAAAGCGGAACAGAACACATGTCTTGCACCTCCTGCAAGTGCAAGATCTTAGCACCAACTTATCTGCATGAGCTGGTTTTGGTTTCATCAGAGCCTGCCACACATTTGAATCTCTGCTGGAGCCTCGGTAGTGCCAGGCAATGCTCAATCCTGCTGTTGTTCCCAAGGATGTTGATTTTGGGTAAAGGAGAGGAGCAGGTGGGTAGAGCAATACAGTCTTTGTCTACTGTGAAAGATTCATGGCAATGTATCTGTCAGAGTCATAAATCCTATGTCCTTAAACACTTTCCTCCTCTCAGTATCACTAGTGTCAGTCATCATGTCATATTTTGTCTGTATAAATGTTTACAGGGGATAGTAAAAAAGGAATGAATTTAACAGTCATGGGACACAACGAGGTGCACAGTGACCATCGTGGAATTTGTTGTTAAGAGGAGATGAAAAAAGCATGTGTGTGTTGTGCTACTTGTGGAATTATGTTGCTTTGCTGTGTCTGCTATGTGCTAATGCAGGACAGGGCATCACTGAACAGTCTCTGCTGAGGGAATATATGGTGTCCTGGAAATGTTCCAAAAGCTTTTACAAGCCTTTTAGGTACAGGATGTGCAACAAGTACCTATTGCATTAAAAGGTAATGGTTCTGGTAATCTAATATTTGCAGAGTATCTTCTGAAGGCTAAGCAGGCAAATCAGGGTAACATTCCTTTATTTATGTAATCCCAACGACATGAGAGTGACCAGGACACGACTGCTTTGCAGCCAAACAGGGTATTAGCAATGAATAAGCAAGAGCTAGAGCATACACTATGCTTTTTTAAGCTTCTCTCCACCACGGATTTGATAGAGCCATCACAGAGTCTTACCTGTTCTCTTTCAAGATCAAGCTGTCATCAGACTAACACTGAGCAAACACACTCAGAAGTCATCAGGAACATTTGTTCAAATACAGAACTTGCTTTCACATTTCCCAGTCTTTTGAGTCATCTCAGCAAATCTGATTGCTGAGATTTTAAACATTTGATCTTTTAACCTGGCATGCTATGGAAGTGGCAAAAGTTCAGTCGTACCAGTGAGTGTGAGTGTGCATGAGCGCATTTTTTTCTCTCTGTTTTTCTATTCTGCATCCCTTCCCCCTTCCCCAGTATCTTTTAGACCTAATGGCTTTTTGCCTTCCTCCCTCTATTGAGAATATTAGAGAACCACATTTTTCTGGAGACCGCTATGCTCCACTGTCAAATTTTTGGCTTTCCACAAACATTGTCATCAGTTTGGAAGATGAAGTGAAACATTCATGAAAGATGGTGGATCTGACTCTGGCACAGTCAGCCTGCAGTCTCTGAGGGTTTGTTTCTCCCCTTCCTAAGTCATTGAAAGGAAGCAACAAAAGTGAACTTATGCTTCTTCAATCACCTACCTCCACAGAAAAAAAAGAAAAAAAAAAAGGAAAAAAAAAATAACAATGAAGTATTGAAGCCAAAGCCAAAGCAAACATTTCAGACACAGTCCATGAGCTGAAATAAATTCCCATTCGGCTGCGTGCTGTGCAAGTCCAAATAATTAAAGAGACTCTAGAAATGTTCTGGTCCCTGATAAGTCATGAATGAAACAAAGAAAAATATGTCATATTTCTTGGCAAATTTAAAATAAAATAAATTTTATTTTACTGTGACTATTTTATTCTGAATGATCTAGTAACTGGATTGGAGAATTTACTTGATAGGCATACCCATGCTCTTAGTGCACACAGGGACATAGGGCTCCACCATTTTCTTTAGTCCCTGAAATTTTAGATTGAGATTTAATTTAAATTTCTTCATAAAGAAGAAATTGAGAGAATAGTAGAATCCTCCAACACAGTGGTTCACAAAGTGGTGTCTTCCATCTGTGGGACAGGGAGAGGAGCGAGAAGGTGCTGCTGCCAGCTGTATAGGGACCTGAACTGCTGGAGCTGTGGGTGCTCTGCCCCAACACCCTTGGGACAAACAGTTGTCAGAAAAGAAGTCTCTCAAGCCCTCAATTACTATATGGGCAGGACAGTCCTTACTCATGGGTAAGGCAGCTTTGGGATGGCCATGGAAGTTTTTCTTTCTGGTTCTCCATCCTGTCAGTCCTCAGTAGAGGTAAATCGCCATAGCGATGTTTACACAACCAGAATAGCTGGTCACAAGCAGTGAGAGGTTGTGGTTTGCTGGTGATTCATACCAAATCCACATGTCATGATATTTTTCCACTGCAGTTCAGTACTCTGCAGCTAAGCATGTTGCACCAAGGCCACTTCTAATCTTGTTAACTTGCAGATAGAGCAATGAAAGTTATGCTTGCATGAAAGCAGGAAGGAAAAGTACAGTTCAATGCAGAATAGGACTGTGTTCTGAAGCTGGAGTGCATAGCAATGCATTATATAGTATATTAATATATGTATATAATATCACTGTACAGTCTTTCACTACCTGATGAAGGTTGGGTTTGACTTTGACAAAGATTTCTAGTATTTCCCTCCCCCTTCCCTTCCCTTCCCTTCCCTTCCCTTCCCTTCCCTTCCCTTCCCTTCATAGCAAGGGGGAGGGAGGAAGGGGATCAGTTCATCAGTCCATCAGTTCACCACCAGGTATTCCTGGAGAAGAATCAGCTCACCTGCTGTTGGTGAAGCTAGTTTACAGTCAATACACAGCTGAGAGAACGACTTTAGGAATGATCTGAACACTTACCCAGATAAGAAAGTATTGGAGTGTATGTTTGATTATCAGACCATGGAGGCATAAGGCTTGGCAGAAGAAATGTTTAAATACCTGTGCACTTCCACCTCAGCATCCCAAAACAGTGTTCTTTGAATTGTAGAACATGAACCTCAGGTCTACAAAATGACTGCAAAAATTCACAGAGAGCATATGCTTCCTCCCAACAAAACAAGAGATTAGACAAAACAAGCGATCAGAAGGAAAACTGAAAATTGTGAATCAGTAATTTGAATGTCAGCATCCTCTGTATATGGTTGTAAATGAAAACCTGTGTGACAACAGAGCATAATACCACCTGAAATTTTTTCAAAAGATGGCAGGTGGGCCTGCAATTACAATGGTTTGAGAAACCTTGCTTTCATTGTAGTGGCTAGGGAGCCTTCTTGGATTATGGGTTAAGCTTCTCTCTTCAGACAAGTACCTGGATCTCTGACTTCTCACAGAGGAGACCTAACCATTTCTGTAAATGAGCAGTTTTAAGCCTCTCATGCCCTCTCCTCACCACCCTGACTCCTTGCAGTATGCACTCCCTTCTTCTTGACATTCATTCCTGGTGCTGACTGCTCACCTTGCTGTGTGCCTCTTAAGGCACCAAGCTAGATTCATTTATTTTATACAATATGGTATAGCAGATGGCAGGACTGCATTCCACGAGGCCACACAGAGCTGGGAAGCTAAGCACAGTAACAGTGAGTATAATGATGCCAAAAGTCCTTTCATCACTGCAGGCCTTGGTGGCTCTCAGGCCAAGACCTGTCCCACAGACCCAGAACGCATACTTAATATAGCTTTTCTTTGCCAAAGCTTTAAAAGAGAAAAATTTCTAGAACCCATAAAGCTACCAAAGTGATATGAATCAGAAATAATTTCTAAGTCCCATTAAAATGCTGACCTACATATAATAGGCATGTTACATGGACACCACTGCCACCTGGTTTGCTACCCATAATCAGACCACTGTAGTGATCTTCTCAGTCCCTGGGTTGTGTGCTGGATGCAACTGCCTATGCCAAGCACACAGCTCTTTCAAATGTCTCCGAGGTACCACACCCTTTCCCTGTGCCACAAAGAGATCAGGAGCTGCTCAAATTAAATTCCTTTATTAATGGAATGGTTTTAATAGACCAACAATGAAATGGATGAAAGGAATGTTTGTCCTTTATGGTTGCCAGAAAAAGTAAATATTGTATACAGACATTATACAGCTTTCTTTTAACCAAAATTAAATACAGTCCATAGCAAAGCAAGCAATCTGTAGAAATGTATTGTTACGCTGCTATTACAAACTATTTACACTGGATAAAAAGCAGGTGTCTCAAAGCCAGCGTTAAACTTAGCTGATTACTGTTACGATTCTGTGTAGCCTGTCCTCATCTCCCCTTTTTGCTATTATATGTAAATCAGGCATTAACAAGGTTAAAAAAGTGAGTGATCACAAAACAAGCTCTGAGTAGCAGAGACAGTGAGTGACCTCCCTTCGTCACCACCCAACACGACTACTCTGTCACCCTCCTTCAAGATTTAAGAAGGAGTTTATCACCTCTCTGCAGGCTTTTCCCACATCCAACCACTTCTCTCTACAATCAACTTGCTTTCAGTGCCAGGAATTGCCGCAAAGGCTATATCTGGTACGAGAATATACATTTTAAATATGCATATTTTATAGGAACATATTTTCTTCTGTCAGTACTGTGTGCTGTCTCTGCAAATGCATGTTCACAGTAAAACCATGTCAAATAAATATTTGAAGGGATCAGCACAGTGCATCCAGTTTCACTTTCCAAATGGAAAGTGTTTTGTCTGCTTTTACCGTTGGTATAAGGCAGAGACCTAATACAAATCTAACTTTGCTAGGTCACAATCATGAACAAAGAAATCCTGTCTAATTACAAAATACTTGATTAACAACTCAGCCAAACAAAGGGTTAGGTTTACTATACACCAAAGCTATTTGCTGAAAAGGAGTTCACTGCTGGATTCATAGCAGACATACAACACAGAGAGTATGTTTTTTCAGTTTGCAAAAAGGCTTAACCAGAATAGCTTGTCCATTCAATCAAACATTGCTCTGCTGTAACAACATCGTTCTCAGTTCCCTCTCTCTTTGATCCTCCTGCCTGTATTTCTCCTCTAGTTTTTGTTTTTCAGAATCCATACTGTAAAAAGTGGAATCCGCACTTCTCCTAATCTTCTCAAACTGACTGAAATCTGCGACATACTTTCCATTTGGAGAGAGAGAAACCACAGGCACAAACTCATATCCCCAGTGGATCTCCTCGGGGATGTAGGAAGTCCTGCTTTGGCAGACAGCACTGGTGGACTCCACTGTGGCGTTCAGGAGCACCACAAGCTCAAAGTCCTTCTCCTTGAGATTTTGAGGTGTAAGATCTCTCAAAGGGCTGCTTTCATCCAAAATATGGTAGAAGGTTAGAGGCAAAATGAGAAATGGACTCTCTGAAGAGGAGTCAACATTGAACTTGACACTGGCTTG
>NW_010109022.1:71708-126160 GCF_000699245.1 Pterocles gutturalis
TCTTTGGTTTCATACGTCTGAAGAAGCTTCCCAGATAGCTGACACTGTATCAGAAGACTCTTCCTCATATTTGCTACTCTGATCACCAGGCAAAGTTCTCCATTGTGTTTAGTAATGACAGCACAGTGGCTGAATTTAATAGTCTCTGCCCTTTTTTTAGGTCTTGCAATTTTGGCCAGAAAGGTACCTGTGATGAAGATTTCAATCAAGGTGGTGATGACCAGTTGGGCCACAAGTAAGAAAATGGCATGAGGACACTCCTCTGTAATGAAGCGAAATCCATAGCCAATGGTTGTCTGTGACTCCAGGGAGAAGAGGAATGCCCCAGTCAGAGAGTCTACGTTCTTGACACATGGCTCGCGCTTTGGGGTAAACTTGTTTATTTCCAAATCACCATGAAGGAATGCAATGGCATAGTATATAACTCCAAAGAGGAACCAGGTCATAACAAAAGTAGCAGCAAATAAGGTGAGTTTGTACCTCCACTTCATGTCTATAACTGTAGTCCACAAATCTTGAAGGTAGAGTAGGTAAATGCCATCCACTTTGTCTATCCGCACATTGCTGTGGCCGCTTTTGGACATCACACGGGGTTTATGTGCCTTGAGCATGGCAGTGTCGATGCCTCCATTAACCAGCGGGACACGGGTCATATTGATTTTTGTGGTTCCCATTCTCACTGCTTTAGTCCTAAGGAGAGAATAGAAGAAGACTGTTAACAAAATCAAAGCACATAACCAATTCTGAGAAGCATTTGAAAGAGCTGATGGAGAGAAGGCACAAATATAATCTAAACACAGCAGCAGTGAATAAAAACAGTTGGAATATAAAGTAACCATCACACAATATCTGACATTACAAATAACTTGATATTATCTTTTCCAGGAAAAAAAAATCATTCTTTGATCTTGGTGACTGCCAAATATGGAGAAGTAGGTTTCTTTAATGATAGCCTGCAAAATAAATTTGACCGAGCTGAAATTTTATATTAGTACTTTATTTCTGTAAAATGCATTAATTTTTTTTCCCTTACGTTTCTTTACTGAAGAGGCTCTTTCTGATTACTGAGCAGGTTTTCTTTAATGCCCTGAAGAGAGACATCTGATAAATATTAAAGTCCCGTCAATGCTTGGTTTAGAACGCAGATCCAGCACACCACCTCTGTCTCTTCCTGCGACAGAGACAAAATGAGCCAGACCAGCTTTTGCTGTGAACAATTAACTTCCACAAGTGACTTACTCAATCAGATCTGGCTCTTTGTTACAGACCTACCACTAACTTAAAGAGAAACAAAGCAGACCTGAACACATCAAAGCTGGATTTTGGAAAGGAATATTTACACCTGAAAATACTTTAAAGCTGTTTGCACCGTACAGGACTCCTATTTTAAAGTAGTCTAATGAAAAAAAAAAAAAAAGGCAATTCACAAAGTCAGCATTCTAGCCATGGGCCCTGACCTTGCTGAACCCAGCAATCATTGGACCACCCGACTCCTGAAGTTTGTTTACTGTGCATCAGTCCGGATGGAGAGTAAGTGTGCAGACGCTCAGGACTGAACAAAGCCCATAGAGAACGGTGCCTGTGCCAGTTTGATGAGGCAAGTAACAAGACCCGGCTTGCAGGACCAGACAGTGATTACATAGAGCAAGGACAGTGCATGTTATAGTCGTTTCCAACAGCAAAACTTCAAAAAAAACAACAAAGAAAAAAACCATCCCATGCATCCTTTGTGCTTTGGCAGGTCATACAAAAGCATTGTTTTGTTCCATTGTTTTCCTCAAAAAGAGCCTTAAGTAAGTGATTAGTTTTGTGAACCACTGAGGGAAAAAAAAAAAAAAAAAAAAAAAAAGAACGTCTTCCTTATAGCTACTTAAAAGAATTTTGCAGGAAGTACAAGATATATTTGTGGTACACACATGTGCCAGTCCAGGACATCAGCATAATTGCTCACTGAAGTACCTTTCCTGTTATGTCAATTAAGGAGAATTTTTGTTTATGACTATACCCATCACAGTGTTGCAGGTTTTCTGGGAAAGGGTAATTAGACTTCACTCCCATTAACACCTGTAGTTCATTCCAAAATGGTGCAATCACCAACATTTCTCTTCCATAGTCTGTGAGCCATTGCCATATATACATATATATATACAGAAGAAACGAATGCATCAGCTATCCCAGTAGGAGATTCCTTATGTGACAGTCAAATCAACACACAATGCGCAGCATGTCCGGATAATAAACAGGAAAAAACCTTCAAGTGATCTGAAAAAGAACAACCGGAGGAAATGAGGGGGGAGGGGTAGTGGTGGGAAGGAGCGTACATGCAACCACTCTTTAGGCAAACTCAAAATAAAGCACTACTGTCAGTGTGCAGTAAATACATGCAACCTCTAATGGGAAACCTTGTAGGAAAACGCATACTCCATTCTCCGCACTGAGCCCCAGCCTGGATAAGCCATGAATATAAAATGTGTGCAAAATTCTGTCCCAAAATAAGTATACCTCTTCCTCTCAAGCACACTTCCCCTTAGCCATTACTTTCAGGCATAAACATTACACTGTAAGAACAAAATTTCCTGTCACAAATTGCTACTCCAGGAGATACCTAGCCTCTCCAATCTAGCACCAGAGACATGCCCCCATCCCATCCCCCTGCTCAGCCTACCTGGATGCCTGTTCCTGGGAGCAGCTCCCCAGGGCTGCCGGCTCCTCCTCCTCTGGAGGCCACGAGGATGGAGACAGCCAAGGCTCCACCTTCCATCCTCAGTTCTCCAGCCGGTGGGCTTGAGCTGGTGGGGCAGGGACAGGACAAAGCACAGAATTACCCAGTCAGGGTCAGGGGTGGCCCAAAGTGAGAGGCACGTGGACACTTGGCACACCGCACTCACCGTGGCTCTACCATGCTTAAGAAACGCTGCCTTCCGCACAAGTGGCCAGCATAGGTGTAATAAAGCTGACGTGTTTGGGATACACTGGGTATGCAGTGCAGAGCAACTCTGCCCCACATGCCCTGAGGGTCTGATACGTTCTTCGTATGCCAGACTTAGTACGGATACACTGCACCTTTCATCTGCTGCATCAGATGGGTCCACAGTTTCAATCTACACAAGAGCCTGTTAGAGTTCTTGCCCCTTCCTCTGCATTTCCAGAGCTGATGGAGACACCTAATGTCATAGACATACCAAAATGCTGTAGAACAGTTTCCCCCACAAGATGGGAGCTGGAAAGGTAGTTACAAAGCATGATGTCTTCCCTGGGCTATGCCAAAAGAGGACAGCTGCAAAATTTGCCATTTCAGGCTCAACACAAGAAATAAAGATTTGCGGCAGCCGTAAGCAATGTTTGTCACACTCCAGACTGTGTTTCTAGTCACAACCGAAGCTGTTTCTCACTGTGCCTCTCTACTGTCCCCATATGCAAAGCTAATCTCCACATGTGGGGTCAGCGTGGCAGAAATGTTAGTTTTCGAGTCCGCCATAGATCAAAGAGGCTGTATCAGAGCCTCCCTGTCATCTTTTGTGTCCTCCCTTGATTTGTATTTCTGTATGAGACAAAGTTACTCAGCTTTACAGTGATTTCCTGAAATGGATCCCAGTCAACTTCTGGTGCTTTTTTTGGTTGTAGGGTATTTTTTGTGTTGATTTGCTTCCTATTTTCTTCTCTTACGTCACTTTTTCCTGTGTGATCCTGAATTCCTCTAGAACTCTTTTCCTCTCCAGGGAAATCCATCTTGGTTTCCTTTCCGTGCAGAAACACTTCCCTTCTTCTCTGCCACACTGATCCGGGAACAGAGGATCTGTCACACCACCTCGGAGCAGCACTGCCTCTGCTCCCCTCCCTTATCACTGGCAGCAGCCAGCAGCAATCATCTGGGGGATGATGAAACCGACTGAGCAAACCCAAGCTTCTGAGGAGGGTTCTCCCCTGCCCTCCACTTTCCCACTGCTTCCTGAGTGAAGTGACCAATGCAATAACCCACAAAAAATTATTTGTGGGTGTCTGTATGTATAAAATGCATGTTATAACACCTGCATTACTACTTCCTAGCTTAGACCTTATATAAGCACCTCAGATACTCTACGCCCTGAATACCATCCCCAGCACCTCAGCTGAAAGATATTGGTTTGTTTCGTTTCTACTCCTTCTCTTCTAAATCAGAAAACACACCTACCACAGTAAGTTAATATAAGCAAACAAGCCTGAATAATAGTAGTAGTATACATTTTTAAATGAAAAGAACATCTAATGTCTATTAGCTAACTGCTTTTAGACTGGTAAAGTATTTTTATTACTGTAAAAACAGCCTACTTGAACTGTAGCTGCAAATAAAAGTGAACTGAAGTACTGATGAAGAAACAGATACTTCAAGAGGGAAGAAAATGAAATCATCTCAGACATGTCTAGCATTCTAATGTCTTATGAATTACCTCCTTTCCTCACCAAGCCTTTGGAACAGCCAAAGGAGACTCCCCATCAGAGCACATGCTGGTAAGGAAGTTTAGTGCTGCCATAGTCAATAAAAAGTAGAGCTACATACCAAACCACCAACCATTAATACCTTGATATTAAGGTAATTCCAGCAGCCAGGGATGTAACAGGCACATTAACACCACTTCCAAAGACCACATTATCAAGAAGTCAAAGCCAGCTTGCATATACACAAAAATGTTCCTGTTGCATGAAGCCAGATTTGCTTGTGCAAGATCTGTTTTGGCAGACACAACTGATTAAAGGTGTACAGGAGCATGACTTGTTCAAATGGCCTGAGCTATTTGGTTTTTTTCAACTCAGATATGCTTTTGCCACTTGAGCAAAACCTCACACACGCTTCACTGCCACTCTGATACAGGGACAAAACTTGAACTGTTTTTTTCAACAGGCATAAACTATTAGCAGGCTTGGCATTAAAAAAAAAAGCAGGGATGAGGAAAGAAAACATTGAAAATAACTACATAATATTTAGATCTTTCCTAGGTCTGATGTGGTTCAGTAGGTTATAAAAGTCCCTCCTGAATTCTCAGTGCTCGGCCTAGCATGAACACTCTCCTCTCTCTGGGCTACGCACCAGGCTATGCTGCGCAATTGTCAACCAGCAACGTTCTCTTCTGTAGCTGAGTTATGGAATACAAAAGGAGAGCACAGAGGTAGACAGAGGGACACAGTGGTTGCCAAAGGATGCTTCATCTCTGCCACCAGCTGCAGCATGCAGTCACACAGCTGGACACTGCTATCCTGGACTTCTTTAAGGACTCCTTCAGTGCTAGGACTGAGCAGCATTGAGAATGGTGACAGGCAGGCTAGCAGTCAGTCATACTGTGAAAGATGCTGCCTTTAAAAACTAAATAAACATCTTTTTATTTTCTTTCACAAAAGGACTGAGCCAAGAGAACTGTAAATACCCACTCAAGTCAAAATCTGTTCCCAAAGCTGTGCCTTTACCCCTCCATCCCTTTGTAGAGCCACCCATCAGCACAGGACAGCCCTGTGAATGGGGACCCTTCCCAGGCTCGAGCACCCAGAAGCAGGTGAAAGCAGAGGCACATCCAAGCCTGCAGGCAGAGTACAGCCCTGGGGATGCAGAACTGAGTGTGCCAGAGCTGGGGGTCAGCGGCAAGTTTTTCATCACTCACAGCAGGGCCAGGACAACAAACATTTACAGACCAGTGTCAAAAAAGTGAAAACCCAAATCCATCTTTGTCTTTCCTAGGTTTCCTGCCTGACATCTAGCCATGGAAGATGAATTAACACTGGAGAAGTGTCAGGGCACATGGTTTCTGAGGGAGATTTGTACAGGAATCTTGTTCTTTCCAAGCACGGGATGTAAGGCTCTGCAGTAACTATTGATTTACATAGATGAGCCCTGGAAACTACACTGATGCAAGCAAATAGGAAAACAACCAAGCAGGCAGAGAAAAGGCAAAAGATGACTCAAAGCTTATTGAGGTTAATGGAGAAGCTCCCAGTGATTTCACAGGTCAGGCCTCCAAGTGTAGAAATACCACATACCAGCAGCATCCGAACAGCTAACACTGCAAGTGAGCCACCTGTCCTTCCAAAAACCTGCCACCCAGCCTCTGCCCTGGGCTCTGCAGATGAACAGGGGACTTGGCCGTGCAGAGCCTTCAGTCCAGCAACCTTCACATACACCAAAGTCTTCTTTCAGAAAGAAGTAAGTAAAATGATCAGTTTCTGAAAATCTCCTTATTGTGTTCAATGATATGGTTTATACAATGCTGCTGGAAAAGAGAGAAAGCTTCCCCAGAAACTTGTTCTGCTCTTTCATTTTTATGAATGGCTTTTCTTCAGCAGTGCAACATTCAATACTTTTGAATGTCTCCCTTGCTAGCATATTGTTGTTTCAAACTCTTTTAAGTTTCAAACACTTTATTAGCACAGTTAAGAATTTAAAACCAGCCTCTGCTGTGATGCTTTTCCCACCCACTAACCCTTTCCTCATTCTTGCTGTGCAAACTTTGCCTGTCTCTTTCTACGTGGACAAGTCTAAACAGACTCTCAAGAGCCTGTCCTTTCTGTTTCTGGGGAACTGGGTGCCAGAACTACTCTGCAAGGCTGAAAGGGACATTATTGATGCATTATGATTATCAAGCTCATACCCTGTACTTCCACTTTCTTTCATATCTTCATCCTGCTGTAGGAGCGTTGGTGACCCCTCACAGCAGGTCTCTGGCACAGGTAAACATCTCAGCAACACCACAGAACCAAGCTAATGGAGGACGGGACTGATGTCCTATCCCTACTGACATTAGCAGTCAATACTAAGGCCAGGACTAGAACTTCAGAAAGCTTAATGACTACTGTTGTCCTGTTTTGCAGTCACTACCAGCTTTCTTCACTCTTCCCTTCTATCATATCTTTGGGGGCTTTCAGTAGCTACATCCTGTCCTTCCTTCTTCCTGAGGTATTTCTCTTTTCCATGAGGGTATCTCTCATTATCCTGTTTTCCCCCATTTTTCTTAGTATCCCATTCCTCTCCAATCAATCAAAAGATCCAAACTAGTTGTCCTTACAACACCACAAGAGAAGCATGTAGCTGTAGCAGCAGAGTTGTTTCTGACAAGACCGCACACTGTTTTACATTCTGCAAGTATCTTGCTGTAGGTTCACATCACCTATTCCTGTGACCTCTCCATTATATGACTCTGTTTTCAACCCTGTGGGCTAAGTTTTTCCTCAAGACTGGTCACAAGCAAACACACTTTTTTATTCATTTGTTTATTTAATGTGTCAGTCAAAACAAAATACCCATTTCCAAAATCAAAGCCAAGAAAACACATTTTGGGATCTTTCTGCATCCATATTAAGACAGTTTTGGTGCCTTTTCCTTCAGGAAGCCAGAATATAAACACATAAGGAGTTCTTGGTGCAGAGACTGAAGCTCACACTCTCCATGGCCTGCTGAGCACGCTAACAGCTTGGCCACAGAGTCATGTCTGCTTGCTTTCTGGACTTATAAATCTGATTCATACATTGATGCAGCTTCATTAGGAAGTGCAGAGTCTCCACTCCCCATGTCCCCAATTCTGTATCAGTGAACTCTCATGCAAGGTTGAAAATTTGGGAACAAATTGCCTCAGACATTGGGATAAGTCTCACCTTCATCTCCTCTGATGGTCAGATTTGGGAACACAAGTGGCAGCAGGCACACAGCCTTGCTATGCAGGAGGGAGGTGGAGAAGTAGAGAAGTGAGTATGTTGGGAGTAGGTTGAAGATAAGCCAAGAAATGCCTTATTTCTGGCTCTTCTTGCTTAAACATGAGATAAACTAATCCATTTGATGTCTTATGCGCTTTGTGGCATGCCCAAACGCAGAGCTGTTTGGCGCCCAGCAAAATGAGGGTCAGAAATGGAGACACCTGTACACATCGAGCACTCCCAGCACAAACCAGAAGCTGGGCAGGGATTTTCTGCAAAATACTTTTTCACTTAGTCAACTAAGGCCTACCTAAGTCCTACTTAAGTACTTAATTACTTTTTTGGGAAGGGGCCCTTTGCCAGCCAGCTGCTCCTGCTGCTCTGAAAGCGTGCCTTTACACAGCTCCCACTGCCTTCCAGTCCTGGCATGGGGACAGGCCACCTTGCTGGACAATGGCTCCAGGGGAGCATCAGCCGGACAAAGGCTGTGCCGCTCTTTTCTCTGATTTCAGGGCTGGGGCTCAAAGTGGTTGAGTTGTTTGCCCAGAGGTGTATTTTACCTCTCTTTATGCTTATTTATATATAGCCTGGTATAAATCACCTGGCTACCATCTGACGGCACAAGCTTATGTGCCAAAACAGTTTCATGTTTCTGTATACAACCAAGGGTTTCCTTCTAGTATTTTGGTCACATGGTGGTGGCTCTTATAGCGATACAGAAAATAATGAGTCTGAACCCACCTACTGCTTATGTTGTTAAGTCTGACAAAGTTCATAGGGAAGAGAGTCCCCTCTCAGGTCAGTGTAGAGTACAAACATCCCAGACTGGGCTGGTGCCTAAGTTGTCTGGGGCTGTAGTTCCCTGTTCACCACAGATTGGCTATGTCCTTCTTTTCCCATCTGTCACCGCAGATAAAGGACAGCACCTTGTTTTTAACCTCCCCAGTACTCACGCATCACTTCACAAGCTGGCAGATGCTTACTCTACCACTGAATAAGAGTAATAACAATAAAGTTAAACTCAGAGCAGCTGATTTGCTAATCTGCAGCTGGTTTGAGATTTGTTTACTTTATTTCAGACCTGAAGAAGTGTTAGTGGGACAGAAAGCTTGTCTGTTTTCTTTTCTTGTTTGTTTTTCTCCAAATTAATTTCTTGGTCTAATAAAAATCTGTTTTCATTTAAAAACAAACAAACAAACAAAACCAAAACCAGACACTTACTCTGGATTTTTAATTTAAATTGTCAGCAGGTGGCTGAAAATGAATAGTAATGTGCCTAGTCATGGTTATGCAAGAGGCAGGGAGAAAAATTAGCACTTTGCTGATAGTTCACTAAAGCTGTCTAAAACGTCTGCAGTCTGCCTTCCCCAGGGCCACTTCTCTCAGTTTCTCAGCTACCATGTCTGGTACACAAAAGATATTTATCAGGCAGCAGTGGGACATTTCCAGCCATTCAGAGTGGTTTGTGCTTCTCTTTCCTTTCTTGGACTACAGACACCCTGAGCCTCAAACCCAACACCGGACACCAGGTCCCAGCACCAGCCTTGTCTCACTGATTAGCAGGGGCATTGGCTCCTGCCTGTATGTCAACCGTACAGTGTGAATGCATCCAGTGGCTCAGTGGCTCTCTTTTTAATTACCATCTGCGATGCCAATTCATTGCATGATGCATGCGCTGCATCCCAGTCAAGTTGGGTTTTGTTTTTTAATTAGTCATTGCACACCGGGGCTCTCATAGCTCAGTGTAGGTGTGGCCGTGAAGTGAGGCTCCCTGTAGGGTGTCAGGCTTCTGCTGTGGCAGTTTTTTTAATGTGCTCTCTCTGTAGGAAAGCTGCATTTCCCGTAAATCAGAGCACTCATTTAGCCTATACCACGAGACATTATGCTCATGGATGAATGACCTTAGTACCCCACAAATATCCCACTGTATGTACAAATTCACAAACACCGATGAAATAAACATGTTTATAATTTTCCATCTCTATGCAGTTACTAAATCTCAAAACTAAAATACCAGACTATGAAAAGGATTTTCCAACAAAAACATTTCTGCACGTTTTAAATAGGTAAAAGCCTCAATAGTATTGAAAATAACGGTAGGACTGCAAAAGGCAAGGAAGCTGTCAAGGGAAAAAAGCATTTTATTTAAAGGTCTGTATATTGTTAACCTTTTATTCATCTAGTGCTCGATGTAGACAGAATCGAATCTAGCTGGGGAAACAGCACACCTCAACCCAGCCTGGCGATGGACTCTGCTCCAGTAGTAAAGTTTTTCCTCTGTGCCAGTTTCTGCCTCTCTCTTACCTGTATGGTGTAGCTGCTTTGTGCTGCTTCGTCTAGGCAGTGTAACAATAAATGCAGAGTAACCTGCTAATTAAGCCAAATTTATGGCTTCTCTGCATGACCAGGATGTACCAGTGAATTTGGCCTGTGATTTTTGCAATACTACAAAGCACATTTCCAAGAAAGGATGGGTTTGTCATGGTTTCATCTAAAACTTGTTACAAGCTGATTTTCTCAGGAAGTTATTTGGTTATGAAGAATTGCCCTACTTGTGTGAACAAGTTCATACTGTGGAAAATGTTTTCAAAAAGTGACTCTTCTTTCATGCTGGCAAAATACAGCCGGTGTGAAAAAGTATCCACTTCCCTCACCCAAACCTAATGGTTTTTAAATTGGATGTCTTTCCCTCTTAGGCAAAGCATAGATGATGCTACTGTCACAGCAGAGACACATGTAGATTACTTATTTTTTGATAATTATTGACTTTATTGTGAATTACAGAGTAAGTGTGGCCAGTAATCTCTTTGAGGGACACAACAGCTTTTAATTTCTGCTCCATTTTCTCTGCACTACAAGGATTTCAAATTGCACCAAACATCCATTTCCCCTGATAGTCAAGGTCTGATAAACAGAGAGCAAGTTCTACTTGACCTCAAACAAATACTTGGTAGCTACTTAACCAAAACAAAATGTTTACATGTTTAAGTGTTGGAAAGAAAATTTGATAGTGTCCAACAAAATCAGGAGGTGATATTTCACAGGCAAACATATATATGCACTTACATAGAATCATGGGTTCATTTTTACTATTAAAATATTGCTTCATGGTATGTGTGTTTTCATAAATGATGCATTGTCTATTCTCTAAAGCACAAGCAGTTGCAAATACAGAGTATCGATATGGGAGATGTTGGTGTATCTATGATCCGTTGTGAATGCATCTTCTTTTACATACATTTCCCTTTGTGCCATTATTACCCTTAATAAAGTCTCTAGGTCTTGACAGAAAATAATTTTCTCAAACAGCAAGTCTTGGACACACCCACCATAACCAGTAACCACAGCCTATGGCTCTGGTCTTGGAGCAAATTCCTCACGCAATCAAGTTTCCCCTTGAGCTTTGCCAAAGCACTGCCGAAACAATCACAACACAGTCCCCAGGAGACCACTGGTGTCACCTCAGGGCTCACACACCCTATCCCCATCCCCATCTCCATCCCTCGTCCCATTCGTGTCCTGGCCCTGCTGTTGCCCCCAGCCAAGTACTGCCCCCTCACCAGCCTCACAGAGGATGGCCACAGCTCCCAGAGGGGACAGAAATAATCACAAGTATACTATAAACTATTAAAATGCTGTGCTGGTGTAAAAACCAGGGTGTTTCATCTGCCTCCTTGAAGTGATCAGGGACAAATTAAAAATATCAGTGACACTTTTGTATTGGTGTCAGGTTGCTTGTTCTCAGTACTGCCCAAGAGTTTCATTTCAGGGCAGATTTCTCTTTTTTTTCCCTGACCAATCCATGGATGTGGTTAATTTAAGGTTTAGAAGGCTTTTTCTCACACGTACACACACACACCCATATATGTTTTCCACTGAAGTCTGTGCTTTTTCCTAGACCCACCCAAATTCCAGTACATAGCTCAAGTTGTGTGCCAAGCTTTCATACTCTCCATGCAATGAATGGAAAAATGCCCTTTTTTCCACTTCTGCACATTTTAGGGGGAGGAGGAGGAGACTGCGTAGAGGAGAGGGAGGAAAGGCCTCCAGAGGAATTTAGTTATACCTGTTATTTCAGAGCAGAAACAAGAAAGAGACCCAGTGTCGTCCATGGGAATACTCTGTTTCTGCCCAAGGGTGGAGCTGCATGGGGTTGAGCCCCACTGCTTGCTCGGGACTCTGAATTGTATTTGTGGAGTGCTAAGGAGATTTAAAAATTAATAATTATAAACCAAAAGTAGCATAAAGTGCTGCCTGGTATGTGTTTCCATTCTGCTTACATGAAGTACTTTAGTAACACTCTGGAATGCATTGATATTTTGTGAGAGGGATGTAAAAAAAATCAAAGCTTAATTTGTTGGGGAGTTTTAAATGGAAACGATAGTTTTCATGTGTCATTCTATGCTCCCTTTAATAGGGCATTTCAGGCCGTGAGTATCTTGGTGAAAGGTGGTGGACTGAGAGCAAAGGGCTCCGCTTGTCACCCACAGCATCCTGGCAGAGGGAATGCTGCAGGACTGTCACCTTCTCACACCTGCCTGTGTCTTCCCTCCTACAGGGGCTCCCTGCCGTTGTAGCTCATGGGGTGGCAGGAGCCGCCAGGCCATGGGGAAGGAGCCAGCAAAGCCCTGTTGCCTCCTGCTATCGCATCTCCAGGGTGAACCCCAGGGCTATAACAACATACAAGCTCCGTGCAAAGCGTTTTCCATTGCACTTGCCTCCATGTGGATTCTCTGATGTCTGGTTAAGGCTGGTCCCCCTTGATTTCCTCTTCTCAGTGAAGGCATTAAAAAAGTCTCTCTGACTTACAGGGCCACCTAGTTTCATGAAGCTTGTTGGAACGTAATTTCTGAAGCCTCTGTTCACCTGCCAAGTTAAGCTGAAATTAGCCCATGGATTTAATACGTGGGCTGTTTTGTATCCCTTTGTTGTGAGGGGTTGGAAATGAAAATGTGCTAGGTTAATTATTTACCCTTTCCAACAACAAAATATTATCATTGTATAGAATCTTATTGTCACGCTTGCATTTCAGAAACTGGAATTAAAAATATAGATTTTTTTTAAAGAAAAAGCTATTTCCTGAGTTCATTGACTGGGAGGTTACAAAGCCCAGGATTGTATGTCTTCCAGATAAACTCCCAAAGAATCAGAGGGAAAAGAATATTTGTTTTCCTCATTGCTTTCCCAAATTGCTTGATCGCTGCCAGTTTCCATGACACAGACCCCTCAGTCTGCTGCAGGCTGTGGCTTCTGAAAGGGAGGAAATAGCATGAATGTACTGGTGCACATCAATGTTTTTTGATTTTCTCGCCAAACCAAAAATATCAAAACAAACAAAGAAATGCAAAAAAAGAGTTTCAACTTCTCTGGCAAAATTTTTAAAAAAAGTTGTTCTGGACTAGAGACTCTGTTTGTTCAAACCAAAGCTAGACCTTCCATTTTGTTTTGACGTTTTGTATAGAGATGTGTGTGTGTGTCTAATCTAAATCACGTGAGGAACAAAACATTGCTTGAAGTGACAGATCACAACATCTTGCTTCCACAAAGTCAAAATGAGGTTTTTTACTTTTCAAAATTGTTTTCAGACTTTTTCAGTCTAAGCTGCTCTATCTTGTTGGCATGAATTCATAAAATCTTTTACGTGACCTAAATCTCCATTTTCAGCCCATAAGACTTTTGGCTGAAGAATCCCAGCCTTCTGTGACTGTAAAGACCACATGCGTTTCCTGGCTGGTTCGGTGACAAGTGAAGCTTGTGCAATGAACCACTGTTCCTCTTAGGAGAATGCAGCAGAAGCAATGCTTGTCCCCGCTGATAGGATTTGGGGACATAATTGTGTGATTCACTATTCGTTCTTCTTTGTGCTACAGTTTCTTGGGAACCTCCATAAAAGCTTTGTGGTGCTACGCTGCAGCAGGCTGAAAAAAAAAGGAGCAATAATGTGCCCAAACAAGAAAAAAAAAGCTCATGCTGTTTTTCAAAGTTACTACATTTCCTTATACTCAAAGGAGGTTATTTTGCTTGTTTATTTACACATACCTTATCTTTATGAGTGTCCCGTGTCATTTGAAAAGCTCTGCAATCTTCTACAGTTGGGAACTTGGGAAGGTCGAGCTTTGATCGCTGAAGTAATTAGACTGAATAGAACATTGTTCATGTTCTGCTGAGAATAGTTTCCGACTACATTCATAATACAGCAAACCTATTTTTAAAATTCTACAATATTCAGCAACTTCTACCTTGTTTTTTGCAAGTTTTCCAGATGCCATGAATTTCAGAAGTCACTCTGATGTTTTCCAAGCAGCCTGATTTATGAGAACAAAACATACCACCATTCCCCAATTATTTTCTGTCGCCTTGTTATATGGCTTCATACATCAATGGAAATATAGTCTGGCTGAGGAATCCAGGCATAAAGAATAACTGGAGTATGAGGAAATCAGCTACATCTCCCATAAGAGGTCATTCTTTCAGTGGAAAAAAATCAAACTTTTTCATCTCTAACCCTCCGTACTTTTCCTATAATATTTAATTTAATAAAGCCTCAATTTTCATTTAAAAACACTTGATTGGAAGGGTATAACTAGACCTAGGAGATGTTTATAGTTATTTTAGTGCTGTTTATATGTTATTTTAATGCTATTGAACTGAATTCAAGTTTTGTAGGCAGTTGCTAAAGATAAATGCTTGCAAAAAGTAGCTAAGCAGGACTACGAATATATCAGATTGCAGCAGCATATTTTGAACAGGGTTAAGATAGTGCCATTGCTGGAAAGTCCCAGAGTCTGTGACTCCACCAAGCAGATGACAGCCTAATGGCAGTGCAGAAAACCCCTTCATTCACTGCTCTGGTGACACACTGTCAAACCCAGTCTTTCCCAGAAGGATGTGTCCTGGCTGAAAGCACTTCCTCTGTTCCACTTGCTGTAGGGTTCAGACTTCTTGTCTGTAGGCAGCTTGATGCCACAGCATCTCCAAAATCCACCTTTTCTTTAAGTCCAGAATTTTGGTTTATTAACTAACGATTTCCCAATGTGCCCCTTGTTCACAATCCTTATCTGTCCCATGGCCAAATCACTCAAACTTCTAGGATAAAAATATTATTTCCTTTCTACTATTTTGACCCTAATTTTCTCCTTCATTAATGCAAACATCTCTTTCATTACTTCATACCCATAAAGCTCACAGCCTGACCTCTCCACAGGTACTGCCCTGGCCCCCATAGCTCTGCTTTCTTTTGCTCTTTGTTGGCATCTCTTTCCTCTTTCTCGTCAATGCCTATTCATTTTGATTTTTTGCTCCCTTCATGTTTTAGGCTTCTCACAGTAGCTTCCCATTTGACATATATGAAATTTCCCCCTTGACCTGGTTCCAACCAGTTCCTGAAAATACACCCGTTTTGAGACACATTACAACTTCAAACGTCTGCTAATTTTTACGTTCACCAAGGAAGTTCCTCCTTTGTAGTTGCATTGTGCCTCCCTTCCTCTTAGATCTGAAATCATTTACAGCAGATCTAAAGTTTTCCTCTTCTTTGTTCCTCTGAGTGCAAAGAATGTTGAAGACCTACAGAAATAATGTGTTCTGATTGTAGGCTATGTTCAGCATCAGCATTGGTAACAAGTGCTTTGTTTTCTTCTAGATACTACTTTTCCAGGATGGCTCTGACTGCTACACACCTGGGATACCCTGAATGATCCTTCTTTATCTAATAGTGAGTTTTGTCTGAAAGAAATCTGGAGATATGCTTTCCCTGAAATTTGCCAGGGAATACCAGACATCTGGAAACGTCACTATGAGACAGTAGTTCTGACCTGGCTGCCAAGCATCTACCAAATTGAGCCATTTCTAAAGGTACATGCACTGAAAGGCCAAATGTTGGATTCTGTAGGTTGAAATTCCTCTCTGTTCACATCAGTTCTCTAAAAGGTTTCTGTCTAGTCTGAGCGAGTCTTCTAAGCCACCAAAGTCAATGAAGAGAGCTGGACACCTTCACACACTGAATCCACCTCTTCTTCCTCTAATGCCTGGGGATGCCCATCCCCTCGCAGTGCCTAATGAGCTGAGACCAGGTCTTAACTTTTTTACAGCTGAGATTTATCTTACTCTTGCAAGACCAGTGCTTCTGAGAGGTGCCAAGTTTATTGCTTGTACGAAAATCAACTGTTACAGTGTATGTGAAGGTACCCTCACTCTTCCTGGAAGCATGAGGCTTACACAGGTAAATTATATAGTACATATATGTAATTTAAGTTGGAATATCCTAAGTAAATATGTATCTGTCTGACTTGTACTGATGAAACCTTTCAGGTTAAATCCCATAGAAGATGCTGTGCAGTGTGGAATCCAATTTAGGTTTACACAACATGGTGTACTCTTTCCATCATACATATATTTTAGTTAAAGAATGTAAATTATGCACTGAAGCAGATGAACAAGGTTCTTATGTAAAAACAAGCTATCTAGGAATCTAAAACAACATACAGGATATGTCTGTTCTGTTTTACAGGTTCTTGCTAATGGTATTCCCTACCACAGGTCAGCTTGTGTCATCAACATACACACCGTCAACATGTACCTTGACAAAATACAGAATCATCACGTTTGTGGTGCAAAAGGCTTCCTTATTCATTATGGTTTTACCTATGCACCTCCAAAAAATGACATCTTGGCTTGCCTGCAAGCAACCTGCATCCTGCATCTTTCTCACCATTGCTTCTTTTGAAGATTCCCCTTTTCACAGTGCAGCTCAAATCTACCTCTGCTTTTTACCATGCCTGACCTGTCATTCAGCAAGATGGAGCTAGTAATCAGTTGAAAGCATGAAGACTAAATGAAAGCCATCCAGTGGAAAACATTGTCTTAAGCTGAGCAAAGCTGAAGATCAGAATTAATTTCTGTTAACAGCACCTGGAGTTTTAGGAACTCAGCAAATTCTGAAACTTTGACCATTGGTTTCTTCTGAGGCTGGGGAATGAGGATCTGGTCCTTCTCCCAGCTTTTTTTGCAGATTTCAGTGTTAAAGTTTGAGCTCATGCAGTATGTATCATTAGCAACATGCTTTAATCAAAGTTTCTAGTGAGAATACAAAGGTTATTGACTTTTGTGACACTGCCAGTCTTTATGTGACAGCTTAGGTCATTAGCAATACTCTTAAGACATAAAGGAATCAGACACAAAATCTTTTCCTTGATTACATAATCATCACTTATAAGATCTAAAGAAGTAATGTAGCATCTAAAGGCATGGTGCCCCCCCTCTTACATTTTTCACTGCTTGCAAACCAGAAATAAGTTTGCAAAGGCAGAACCTTACACCAAGGTGCAGCAGGAGGGTGTATCACTGGGATTGGTCCAGTGAAATATTTTCTTGGATTTTGGCACATAAACATTAAGAAATGGTCTTAAAATAAGATTTTGTGTTTCCTATCACCTGAGAACTTACAAAGAGGAAAGAGATATACTACAAATAAATATTATTCTTGGTCATGAGCAAGTCACAGCTTTGGTCATTTTGCACTGACAAGAAAATAAATCAACACTAAATTTTAGATATTTTTGTTCCAAAAATACATGTTTAAGGCTCAGTACATCTTTTGGGGATTTTTTTTTCTTGGTTTGGTTTTTGGCTTTGGATTGTTTGTTTGTTTTTCAAACTGCAACAACAGAACAGAGTAGGAATGAACTTCAAGAACCAGGCACCCCTCAAGACTTGGGCTGAAGCACCGATAATGTTGTTACCTGTACTGAGAACAGGGAGTGAGGTTTGTAGTTGTGTGTTGGCATTATTAGCTCAAAAAGAGCAAGGGTATAAGGAAAATTAAGATACATCATCAGGAGTCCTGGCAGTATGACAGACCTTTAGACCTCTGCAAAGCTAACTGAAGTACAACATAATTCTATGAATTTGGCTTGTTGAAATCTGTTCTCACAAACAAAACCAAACAGACCTCAACTTGGAGCTCATGGTGTCATGCCACCAGCTGAAGAACCCCTTCTGGTCTCTACGTTTCCCACAGCAGTGTAAAAGTGCCACATCATGAACAAGAATAGGACCTGAAACCTTTTGTTTGTCCATTATACACAGATAAAACCAGAATTGTTAGCTTTCCCACACCTATCTGAGTTGTGTTCATTCACCTCTAGTCTTGTGGGAGCATTTTACACTGCAGGGTATTTCAGTCTTTGACTCTTTTTTATGCCTTGACAAGAGCATTCAGCACCTTTTATAGAACACATTTTACAACAGGTAACACACATACTGAAGGCCAGCACCCATGGTTTGTTATGTTAATTTATAACTCATAAACAGAGTCCCTTGTAACAATTGACTTTCTGCCTAATCTTAGGGAAACAGGAGTTGTAATCTAAAACCAGTAAGCTGGGAACAGTCAAGAGATCAGCTACCATGTACCACAGAGGCCACCAAGCGTACCAGTTAATGAAACTCAATATGGTAAAAAAAGAAAATGTTGCCTTAAATGTTTTTCTTTCTTTCATTCTAAGCTTTTGCATTGTTGCAAGAATGTTTTGTCATTTGCCTAAGGAAATTAATCAGAATTGCAAGTGCTCTGTATCACTCAGACATCTTCTCCCATATGCTAAAACACCTTTGCTGTGCGAATGAAGCCCAGTCTTGCTCAAATGCTGTGAAAATCATGGAAAACACACCTTTGCTTATCTTCCCTCAATCCTTTTATCCACTGCTGCAGTACAGAGTTATGGTTTGACTTTATTGTGGAGAGAGGGGACAGTTCATAGGTTTGGTGTTGAAGTGTTTGAGGAAGGAAACTTTCAGGAAACATTATTTCTGGACAAGGCAGCAGGAAACTGAAGCCTGTTTGCTTGGGTGAGAGGCTGGAGGGGGTTCAAAAGAGGACAGCTGGCAAGGAATTTTCCAGGAGTAAGTGTAGACAACCTTGAGTGGGATCATCGCTGAGCAGAAAACAACGGGGCATTTAGGGGGATCTTTACAGACAAGGTCAGAAAAATTTAGAAACATTTTTTTTTGGTTGGCCTTTCCCTTGGAAAATATTGACTGAAATAAAAATAATTTAAGCATGAAGAATTTATTTACTGGCCAAAATGTTGTTAACATATATTTTATTATATGTTTTCGTTAAGCTGTGTAATTCGAGTGAGGAACAGTGGAAATTTTGATTCTAGTATATTTTTCCATTTTCTCTTCATCAGTTCATGCTAAGAATATACCTTTTAATTCATCTAAGTAGGTGTACTGTTATATATATCACTTAACTACAGATTGCAGTAATTTATTCAACAGATAAAATTTGTTTATCTAAGGGTAAACCCATCACAATCATATAGCCCCCATGCAAAAGTGCTAATTGTAGATAAGGAAAAGTTCACAATGTAAAACCAGAGAGGTATCCTGTAAGCTATGGTCTAACCAAGAGTGAATCACCTCAGTTAAAGCAATGGAGATTAAATTAATCTAATCAGGACATACTATTTTTCCAGTCAAAACTTATTTTATCACTTCTGATTTACAAAGGGAAGGTGGCTTACCTAGGATCTCTAAGCATGGACAAATCTATCTGACAATCTCCATGAGAAAAACAAACTAGAAAGGAGTCAAACGTGGTTTTAAAAGGTGTACCAAGCTTCAATTCCCAAGCTTCAGACTTCCCCTCCACCTTAAAAGCCAGCTAAAATACATTATGCCCTGAAGGTCAAATTGCAGGGGCTACTTTGAACCAGGTGGGAGAAAGACATTTCTTAATCAAGGAGCCCTCCTGGGAGGCACCAGAAAAGCATCTGGCTCTCATACCTCAGCACACACAGTGCAGGGAGGGTAGGGGCTTTGCAAGTAGTGAAATGCCTAAATCAAAATGATCAAATGCTCACTGCTGACACCTGCAAAGTGAGCCAGATCTCTTCAGCAAGAAGGCCAAGGGGATTCTTAAGCCTTAGTGATTAAAAGTTTGCAAGGCTTCCCAGTATCCCCAGGGGTGTCCTCTAGACAGAGGTAAGCTGCATAACACTGTGGTACGTCCCTAAGATCCATGCTGAGTCCAACCTATGTCCCAGCAGTTCAGTTTCAACCTTTCACCAAAGGCAGCCCACAGTTTGCAAAGGGCTCTGCTGGAAGATGAAATTTGCCAAACACCTTTCTCCCCAGTAGGTAAAAATTACTGCAGATGTGTTACCCCAAAACATACACCTACCCTTTATATGTCCAATAATTTTTTCCAGGAAAGGATGACAATACTTAGAGCATTCATGTCGTTGCTTGCTCTCTTTCTGCCTCACTATGACCTCTAACTTGCTCTGAACCTTGTGTACTAGTCATACAAAGACAAATTCATAGGCTTAGGAGGAGGGAAAGATGCTATGGTTCTTACTTGCTATTTTTCTTCCTTCCTGCAGCTCAATTAGCAATGCATCCACTGCTTTTGGCTGCTCTCCATGTGTATTTCACATCATTCAGGCTAGGCAGGTATAGAATGAGCAGGCATTTCAATTCATGCACAACCAATACAAGGGAACTGCTTTTTTTCAGCTGTGCCCTGTTTACTCCAAGAGCATACACATGCTTAACACAAAGCTATTTACCACATTAATGATACAAACCCATTAAGTGCTAAAATGATCCTCAAGCCTGTAGTAACTGATTCAAATAAGACATGAATGTTCTCTTATTCCAAGGGGTGAGGGAGAGCTTGGCAAGAAGATAGCTTTCAAACATTTAACATTTAATAAATTTGTTTGGACTGAAAAGTTTGATTTTAACTGTTTGAGACTCCAGCCAACGTTTTTTTCTGATTCTCATATATACAGTATAGCAAATAAGGTATTTTCCCATCACTTAAAAAAAAAAAAAATCATCCCATAATCCGCTTTGTTTTTCCTGGAAGCAAAGTGAATCAAAATTTATTTCAAGATATTCTGAGGTTCAACATGCAAAACCGTTAAGTTTCTGTTTTTCTTGGCCCCTCATGAGAATACCGCCTGGTACTTCACAGCTTTGGTCTCTACCTGGTCCCAAAGAATGCAGCCCATCCATGTGAACTGTGTGTCTTAGGAGAGAGAAACAGGAGAGAAGGAGAGAATAAGATTCCAGACTGCTTTAATGAAATCTGGACAAACAAAAATTTCACCTCCAATCAGGGCTGTGGGTTGATGACTTATTTGTTCATTGCATGAGGAGCCAGGATAAAAAAGAACTATTTGTTTTCATTCGAAATTCTATAAAAAGTAACAGGACTAAAGTATTGTATGTATGTTGGAAGACTGAAGCACAAGTCATCTGCTGCTGTTTTTGTCTCTAGGCCATGCCTCATTTACTGGGATGAAATTCTTGGGGAAGTTTTTGGTCTCGTCTACACTCCACTTTAGAAAAATGATGCCAGTTTGTACTGTACAACCAGCACTAAGTTACGTTTCAGGCTCGTTTCCCCCCTCTTATAAACTGATTACTAGAGAGTGCAGAGAGCATAGTGACATTTTACAACCAAAGACATAAAGAAGACATTTCTGTAATAATAAGTTGCCCCTTTTCCCCAGTAAATTTTTAAAGAAGAAATTGCAGGTAATAACAGACAATAGGCTTGGCAGGTAGGTAGTTAGGCACTGTAGTCAGAAAGACCCTAGAAATGCCTCTAAATACAATACAGCCAAAGGCAAGTGAGAAAAAGAGGTTAGTTAAAAAGTAATGTAGGTACTCCTGGTTCACAAAGGAAAGCCAGCTTTGTTCCTTTTTGCAACCAGCACGTCATGGAGAAAAAAAGAACTTATCTGTAAATCTTTTTACAGCATGATACTTATGTGAAAATAAAAAGGGAGGCAAAAACAAGCAATACTGAAGTAGAGGGGAATTTGCACCACAGGCTTGGACTGTGATTGCTGAGGATAAACCAAAACTGTTGTAAACAAGTAATATGAAGACACATGCAAAAGTTGGAAGAAAATGCATAATGTTCTCCAACAGAGAGAATGGTTACGTTCTTTATACCTACCACAGAAAACTTAGATAATTTTTCCTTATAAAGATAGGTAACAGTGACTGTATAAAGCTCTAGGCAAGTTTTCCTTTGACATAGTTGACAACTAAAATTGAACTAAACTACTAAAAGTTTCTGCATTGTAAAAAGAACAAGTACTGACTTAAATATATGCTTCTAAGAGCCCAAAAAGCACTATGTATAAGAAAAAGTCTCTGGCAGGCAAACATTTACAAAGATAGGTTCAGTATCTGCCCACCTCCCCAGCACGTAAAAATATCAGCCACATACATTACAAATATCACATTCTGTAGTTTGCATCAGTGGAAAGACTAAACCATGACAGCTTTTGCTTTATCATCACCAAACTGCCTATATCTCAAAGTTCACAAGAAGGCATAATCTTATAAATATTTTATTTTACAACGAGTTTCTAAATCCTTAAATTACTAAAATAGGAGAAAAATAGGAAAAGAACCTACTCATTAGCTTTCAGTTACGCAGTTTCCAAGGCACTGTTAAGCATGTATGCATATTTGACAAATACCTCTTACCTGTAAATGAGCAATGTTCAGATTCCTTACTAGACGTTATCGTCATGACAAACAATCTCTTTTATAAAAGGTTGGATGTCTTTTCAATAAAGCATGTGTGCACAGTTTAAAAAAAAAAAAAAACCAAAAAAACACACACAGCCCTCAGAGAGTCTCCTTTCCCTCCCTGTCAGTCAAGAACAAGTTGGAATAAGTCTGAGTTGGAATTACCTGAATAAAGAAACTGGAGGGAGAGAGAGAGAGAGAGAGGGAGGAGAAGGAGGGAGGGGGAAAGAGAGAGAAAAAAAATAGTCCGAGAGGAGACTCAGTGATGTCAGCAGTATGTCTTAAGGAAATCTACAACTGAGCCTGACAAACTTTATAACTACATAGGACTCGACACCCAGTTACATGGTAAGCAAATACCTGCTTAAGAGGAAACTGATGTACTTTTAAAGAACGTCAGTTAATCTTTGAAGAAACTTTAGCCAGGCTGATCAAAGTCCCTTAAAGGCCCTATTGCCTGAATAAATAAGGTTACAAGTGGTTGTATAATTCTAAGAAATGAGTAAGAAGAATAAAAAGTCAACATTATTGATTGCCCCTTTCCTGTTGGCAAAACTCATCTGAAATACAGAGGCAGCTGAAATCACAGACCATCAAAATTTGCAATCTGTTTAGCCACAATACACTTTCCCTTTGATTACTTATTCTGGGTTTGCTTCAGTGCCTTTCTGCTCTTGTTTCCTAGATGCAGAAAGCACAGATAGTGCTGATTTGAAGTGGGGAAAGTTGTGTACCTTGAACACAGGGAGGAAGAGGCGTGGATGTTTTCCATCTGTAAAGCCTGTACACTGCTGTTGGTACTGCTCTGGCATGTGATGGGATTCCCAGAACTGAATGGAAACAGCAGCAGTGAAAGGGACATCACTGCAGCACTAGAAAGGCTGATGTGACAGTGCCTGGATATTGTTCTATGTCCATATTCCCAGGGATACTGTTTCCAGGAATTTCATATCTCAGCAAGCTAGTCCCAATACGCCTGTAGCTCAGCATCACCTCCAGGGACACCCAATGGTTCAACTGATGCCAGGTTAACTTCATTCCCTTTTGCTTGGGGGAAAGAGGAGATCAACAAACAAGGTGAGTGGTTTACTAACAAAATTCTGACCAGCTCAAATTCACTGAGAACACATTAGCAAAAGCAAAATCTCTCCTTCCCTCCACATTTAAATGCCATTAACAGACATTAATAATGTCGTGATATTCAACCATAGGAAATCAGAGGCTGGAATTCTGCCGTCAAGTGGTCAAGTATGTAGGCATTCAGGCAGTGCTAGTAGGCAGCAGCTGTTTAACATTTAAAAGGACAACAGTTAGATGTGATTTTTTTTTTTACTTTGCCAGAGACTAAAGAATTTCACACGACTTGGATTGTTCCCCAAATCCATAAACCTGTTGCACTGGTATCTCTTACTCTATATTTACTATGAGGGAGATGGCAATAGCTCCTATCACTTTTCATTATTTATATATATATATTAAAAAGAATGCTCATGAGTGTCTTTTTCTGCTTTCAGATAACCTCTTTCATTTGCAGAGCCCTCTGCAATGTCACAGGATGAAGCACCTATGCTAGAAATTATTTTTCACAATCCAATTAAATTATGTTAAGCTGTAACTATATTATGCATTATTAAAAATCCCCAATCACGTCTTTCTTCTGACAAAGTTTGGGAAACTGCACAAGTAATAACTGAATATTAATATTCTAATGTGCTGGTCCCACACACTCCCCAAATCAGCATCCGTGGCAACATGGTGCCTGTGAAATCAGCTGTAGTGTGAGGGGTCAGTCGTTGGGAGGGTGTAACACGAGGATATGCTCTGAATGATGCATTCACACTTAGTGCAAACACACTACAGTTCAGTTTTTAATTCCTGTGCTGTTTTGCTAATATCCTGTGGATCCCTATCCCATTCCAGAAGACAGCCCAACAGAGCAGAGGGTAGAATCAAAGTTGCTTGGGCATTTCCCAGCTTTGCATGCTTGACTTGAAAATGTAAATACCTTTCCCTGAACAGAGTTTTCCATTCATTTGTTTAGCAGGGAACCCACAGGTGATCAGGGCTCTTAGCAGGAAATGATAAGCACCCTCTCTACCAGGAAGCTATGCATGGGCTCCAGAAGATGACTGAGCTGAGCGCACTGCTGATGGCCATGTAAAATGGTCTTCCAATTTCTCGTCCTGTTTTCCCTCTGCTTTAACTGTGTCGTTCCTTCCTCATCTTTGCACCGTCTCTGGTGCTTGTCCAACTTCCTCAGTGAATCCCATCCGTTTGCTAAATCAGAAGAAAAGTGGCAGATGTCTGTTCCTTTCTGTAGGTTTACTTTTCTGCCAATTGAGTGATCTGAGGCACCTCATCTAGAGGTCATCCGAGTTTGGGAGCTCCTACGAGAAGAGCGAGAGGAGTTCTTGGCCAACAGAGAAAGAACAGGACACGGGTTACCACAAGTCAGCTGCCTGCTAATAGCTGTCTGTGCTTCACTCTTACTCCTTTATTACAAGAAAACTCTCTTAAACAAGCACCATTTCCTGGTGGGTGACCACATGTTCCTGGACTGATCCCACACTGCTGCTGAGGTGGGCTAAATGGAGAAGCTTGTTCGTTAGGTCATGCCCTCCAAAATGCACAAGCTCACATGCCATTTCTTCAGCTTTACCTCAGTACCAAAACTCATAAACCTGTCTCCTTACAGCAGCAACAGGTATGAGTTCAAAATTTTGGGCTAGATAAGTAGAAATACTTATCCAAACTTCTTCAATCAATAAAGCTGAGCAGGAAATCCCATCATGATAAGAGGCTTGTTTGGGCATTTTCAGCTCTTATGTTGGCTCTGAATGGAGTTAAGTTAGGAAAAGAAAGAATAAAACTAGAATCCCTGGCAGAAAAGTTAGTCCTACACATCAGATGTGCACCTCCAACTTATCCTTGATCCAAAAGTCAGTTCTTCTTTCACTGAAAAAGTGCTTTGGGTTTCTCATGTGGAGAGTGATCCTCAGCTCATGAGGATGTGAACAGTGGGAGTGGGGAAAAGCCACAGTGACACATCAAGCCTTATTTCTTCTTCTTGGTCGTAAGACAATAAAAGCATTGCTGTTCCTGTGAACCCTAAATTCATGAGTTAAAAATAAGACACAGGATACAAAGAAACTAGGATCATTATATAAAACCAGACACAAGACTAGACACGGACCTTGCGCAAGTTCAAGGCATCCTGAGCACACATCACCTGAAAACTGGTAAACACCTATTTGTACTTTTATGCACCTGAATATCTACATACAACTGAGCCTTGCTTACCTTGCCCAGATCTTCAGAAGTACTGAGGAGCCCAACTCCCAGATAAATCACAGTTGTGCCTAAACACTGCTGCATACATGGTCCCTCAGGACTCGGGCTTCCTCTGTAACGTTGGGATAATAGTACAGCCAAACCTTAGAAGCATTTCACAACAAATGCAATAAAGATGGGAAGGAAAAGCACAAAAAATTCTCTCTGGTAATGGCACATTTATTTTTAGTGCACCCTCCAGTTCAAAACAATTTGGTAAAGCGTTCTGTTCTGCTGGCTGGAAGCCAGAACTATTCTGCCATGATTCATGGTGCCCCACGTTCTGCAGCCATTTCAGTCCTGAAGCTCTAACACTGCTTTTTTATTTCAGTACAAATCTGTTAGAACTTAATATTTTCTGTATCTACCAGCTGGCTTTCCATCTTAATCTACGCAAGCTATTTTTTCTATTTTTATTGTAAGCTTTTGAAAAATTGCATCAAATGTAACAAGGCCTTCAGTTAGTAGAAATGTCAGTAAAAGACTGGGAGAAATGCTGCCTGAGATTTCCGTGGACTCATTACTTCAAATTGTATCTTGATTTGAAAGCAAGTATTATAAAATCAATGGAACATAAACTATCCACTTCATACTAACAATAAAAAACTATAATACACAATGCAGAACTAAGTCCAAATACCATTTTGTCAAGCCTTATTTGAATTATACCTCATTCAGTATGAGACACCTCCAGGATTAAAACTACGTGTGTTAAGAATGGTAAAAAAAAAACCACGTGGCTGTGCAGATGAAATAATTTAATTTTGAAAGTAAGAAACTAACCTAAAATTTGTTTTACTATGCATAAGCTTACTAGGAAGATCCCCTGCAGCTAAAGTTTCACTGACTTTCTTGTATGGAAATAGAAATATATACTTTCCAAACCAGAACACTTGAATATGAGACATTCAATGTATTTAATTCAAAACTGGTTCTTATTAAACACAAAGAAACTGTGACTTTGCACCTTCTTTACTGTATGTGTTCTTTAATTGTTTTAAAATAATCTGTTATTTTTGTATATCTCCTGTGTGCATGAGAGTATTCATCTAAACTGTAAACCAATCCCCTCATCTGATTCTTGTTGAAGTTCTTGATTAAAAAAAAGAATTGAAAGCCCTAAAATTCATTACACACATTCCCGTGAGATTAGGTAAAACATCAGACCTGAAGGTGCTGTAGGAAATGCAATTCTCCAAGCATGTGAATGCTAATAGGCACACAAATCTTCACGCTCCAAAGCAATGAGAAAACATGCTTTCACTGTGTGTGTGTGCTCTTAAGACGGTTGATACACATTTTTCTGTCCTTTTGCAGTCTCTTTGTTGACATTGCAACAGCAGCCACACGAAGGAATTCACAGCATAATACCTAGCCTGCTACAATTTAAAGTGGTGGTTTGCATACAAGCCCTTCACCATATGTTCTTTGCATTATGAGAGGTTGTGGCTGACAATGTCATTCCTGAGGCAGATTTGCGCACATGAAAAACATATAATTGGAACAGGATTTTATTCCACTTGACAAGTTTCACACGGAAGGGTCTGGCTGAGGAGGGCCCAGATCTGTTCTCAATGAAGGAAGCAGTGACCTTTTTGGAAATCCTATTCCACAGTAGTTAGTGTTTTCAAAAGCTTCAACTTCATCCCAAGTAATTTGGCTTTGTGAAGACTGCAATTGCCGAGATGTGTCTTATCTGTTCACATGGTGATTATTCTTCATCCAGTTGGCTCAGGGTTTCAGAGCTTCATCAGGGCTTCTGTCCTGCTAGGGATGGAAAGATTTTGACAGCAAACCTCAACTTCCAACTTTAAGGTCCTACCCAGAGGTGTTGCTTCGTGATGACAGAAGTACTGACATGTTACCACCCAAGACGTCAAAAGGATTACCAGATAGCAGAAAGCTCCAGAGAAGAAACAGCCCCCCGAGAAAAGCTGCTCATTCCCAAGAGCATTTGGCTGCCTTTTGGCCGGGTGCAGAAACAAGCATCCTGCAGATTTGCTTCTAGCCTAGAGCATCTAGACAAAAACATCATGGTTTTTTGCAATAAGATCGAATCAATGGTCATGGAGAACTATGCTCTGCAGGACCCAATCCCGAAAATCACTCTCAGATACAAGCAGGATATTTTGCTTAAGAAATGGCCGAAGGTTATGATCCAGAAGAGCTGCTTCAGAGGATGCTGGCAGAAGCAGGGCTGAAAGTAGTCATTGGTGAGAACCACGGACCGTGAGAAAGGGAGGCAGCTTTCTCTGTTACAGCATTTTCCTCCATTTGACCCATGATGGTCAGTCACCCTGGTGTTCCTGTGGCTTCTTCTCAAGCATGAATTTCCATAGTTAGAGCTGCCATGATGACTAGAAATCCTTCTGGGATACGCTGGAAAGCTCCAGCTTCTCAGCCTTTGGATCCCTCCTTCTATTGATGTGTTTTCTGTGGCACAAAAAACATTCCACAGTCAAAGAGAAACTTGCTTATTCGATACCTCTTAGCTATATTCTCTCACATATCTTCAATAGCATACTTTGGAGGAGAGCAAGGGGAAGGGAAATCTCTCCCTGTCAGATTTCAGTTTATTGGGGTTGTTGAACCTGGAGAGTCTGTTCTGAATTCTCCCCCGAGGGGCCACAATCTCTTAATTCTAAAACACATTTCTTAGCAGTCTCCAGTAGGTAGGATAGTTTTTTCCTTACCTTTAAACCTCTGTGATATTTTAGTGGAACTCCGCTTTAGACTAATTAGAGAAAGAATGGATTATTTTACTTGGAAAATTATTTTCATGAGCAGCAATAAGAGCCCCATGAAAATACCTATTCTGGACTCTCTTTATTGAATTTCTTTGAGCTGTACAAGCCTGTGACTATTTGGGACAAAAATGCAGCATTACTACTACTAGTTTCAGATGCCCAGACTAGATGGCCTCTCAGGAAGCAGTACTAAAAAGGCAGAACAAATTAAACTAGTACCTTTGTGCATTTTAAGTGTGTTTTCCTGGAAAATAACTTCTGTCTTGAATGAAAGGAACCGAAGTGTGTACTTCTGCTAAACTTTATCAGAGAGGATTACGAAGTGAGCCTGCAGACAACTATTGAGGTTGAAAGAGCATATGACACTACTGAAAGTGCACAAAAAGAGGTAATAAAGGGAAGGGTACAGAGTTTGCAGTACAGGGTATGTGTACAAAGGCTCTCCCCAGGCTTACTATTGCCAACATAGATAATGGCATCCCTACTACAAGATGACTAGGAAAGTGGTCTTCCAAAAGCAGAGTGCAAACAGTTGTCCAGACAGTGCTAAAAAGACTCAGCCTTAAGATCAAATTTTTCAGAAAGCAGACCTGTCATCATTTGTCTACTGAATTCAACTTTGTGAGGAAGTAAAATATAATCCATGATATTACAGGCAAAGAAAATTATTGTTTCGTGACAAGAAGATGGCACAGGGGTGGTGGCTGCACCCATTGTCACTGTGATTGCACCATAGTTTCCATCGCAACCTATTTTCATATGCTATAAGCATTGCAAAATGCTGACCTTTGGGGCTGCATTTTTCCATGCTTGCTCCCTGCCCTAAAGGTGAATTCTTTCAGAAAGTCTGAGCAAGATCTTTTCAGGGACCATGGCTATTACTTTTTGGCCGTTGTTGGGACAGCTTGCCTGGGGCAGATTGTATAGCAACTGCTTTGTTCCTCTGAGTTATTATAAATCCTGCCATCCATCATGTAAAGCAGAAAATTAAAAGCATGAAAAACTAATCAGAGCTCTCTTCAGATTTTAATGTTTGCAAGGACTGTTTAGGCTTGCAAATGGCAGCAGGTAAAAAGAGGAGAAGTTTAACTGGGAGATACTGAACTGAGGCAAAGTTTCTTTAATGACAATTGCCAACACTACCGTATTCATATCAGGAACTCTTGAATTACAGAGACAACTATTGACAAGTAGTGTTAAATATGGTCTTCAGGACCAGACAACATGACAAGCCACATGACAGGAGACTGGGTCTCTTTTGTCACTTTGAGTGTCTCTTAGGTGGTATACTTGATTTCTCAAGCAGTTCATTAAGAAGTAAAAAGGTGCATCTTCTTATCCATTGCCCTAAGTTAGCTGGTTTCTGGGTAAGTCAGTGCCAAGGGCATTAGATGCTCTGCATTTTTTCAAAGCAGGACACTTGAAGGAGCCTTAAAACGCGGATATATCTGCTGAACTACAGGTACTTGTGCTTGAAAATGTTATCTCAGGGCTTTAAGGACCACAGACTATGCATTAGGGCAGAGATGATGGACAGCACTCAAAGCCAAAACCAATCCCAAAACAAACCTTCATGTCTACTGTTAAGGCATAGCACCCAGGTGGCCTTATATACCCTCACACATTCTCCTGATCACGGAAAATATGTCTGAAGGATACTGTACAGACAGGAAAAGCCAGTCTCTCCCTACAGGCCACAATAGAGGCTAGAGCTGTCCAAAGGTCTCTGGGAGTGCAAATGTATTTGTTTCAGTAGGTCTAGTTTATGAGGATAAACACCCTCCAGATTACAGCTTCATTTGGTGCCAAGTTGCAGACAGAGAAAATTTGATTGCAATATGATCTTTAATACTGCTGAATTGTTGATTAATATTCAGCTCTAAGTTTGTCTCCCATGGTCTGGTCTTACAGGGATTTGAGTCACAGATTTTAGGGCACAAACTGCACAAAAATCTGAGATAGGCTTTCTAGAAACAGATAGGATGGCTTCAATAAAACATCCCAACCAGTGTATAGAAAGACCAAAGACAACTTACACTGAAGGCTTAATTTATGCATCAAAACCTTTTCAGGCAGTCATGAATGATCTCTTTAAATGCCTTCTTTCTCTGTACCTCCCAGGCTTTCAGCAGACATCAGGAACAGAGCAATGTTGCTGCTTGTCCCTGCCCGGGGACTTGTTCCTCTGCTGAGTCCAGTCTGGCTGCCTCCCTGCTTAGGGTGCCAGCCCACTTAGCTGAACCCATTCAGACCAACCTGTTCAGTCTGCTTCTTGTTGAACTGACCTTGGCTGCATTTGCATGACTATCTCTGGCATTCTTTTATCTGTTTGATTTCCGCAGTATTCCCACCACTATAAACTTTTCAGGTTCAGTTGTTCCCATGCCTTGATTTCACCTCCTACCCTCCTTCCAGTTTCCTCATTTGTCTTCAAATTATTGCACTTTACATCTGCTATTGTTCCCACTTCAGTCTTTGAATGCCTGTTTATCTGCTTTCGTTGACTACATTGTTAGGTCCACAAAGTTTGCGCACAGTCTTGATACATTTGTATTTGACGTTAAATATGACACTTCAATGCAATATTTTAATCTCAAAAACCACAAAATGTTTAGCAAAGTGAAAGTTTACAAGGTGCATAAAATAATCCGCTTGTTTTACAACCTCCTTTTCCTAACTACAACTAATTCACCTGCATGACAAACATTGTTGAATAATTCCTCAAGTTTTGTATGGTGTCTAAGAATGTCTGTCAGATGTGCAATTGCACCTGCATACGCACCCAAAGATCTGACTATCAGTGGCTTTGTTCTCTAATACATCTAGTATTTGTAATACCTGATTATAAGCAAAAAGAGTGGTGGTGAATTAATCCTGGTTTTTTATTCACTAAAGTTTTATACAAAGCAATAGCTTAAACCTCATAAATCCTTACAGCACTGTTGTGTAGAAGTTCAAGAATAGCTTTAATCTGTGCCTTTATATGGAGCTCCCTGTGTTTCTTCTACTTCCCATAACATATCTCAGCCGAATGCTGTGATGAATCCAGCAGAAACAGGGATAGTGGAGTCACAGTGGAGTGCCTCCACTCTCCACACTTTTCCATGTGTTGCTGGACTGCTGATACCTTGACCACTGCAACATACCCTGATTTGAAGTCACACTGTGTCTTCTCCCTGCTGTGCAGCTAACTGCAGCCTGTTGACAATTTATTTCATCAGGACAATGAACTTATACCTCTGGATTGCTTGGAATGAAAGGAACTCTCTTCCTCAGGGTTCATTCAACTATTTTCTTTATTCAGCTACCTTGAATCTCTGCTTGCTCCAACATACCTTTTCAGATGTTTTTTGTGCTGTGGCAGAATTTGTTCCTCCACCCCCTAAAAGGCCAGCTGTACTATTTGTGCCTTCTTGAAGGACATCTGCTTTTAACTCTTTCTTGGAGCAGAGCTTTCTGACGAAGGAACTGAGCCCATTCAAACTGTGTCTACTGTGTGTGCATTGTAGAGTGGACTGCAAGGTTCTAAAGCCAGCTAAGGCAGGCTTCAAAATGTTCCCTTCGTATTTATTTCATCTTTGTGGTATGTGGTTCACCAATTTTTTCACTTTTTTCACTAATTTTTGGTAGTACTGGCCCAACTGCATTTCTACAGAAATTAACCTTTAGCACACTGTCCTTGTGCCTTACTTTCTTGATCTTCCCTCAGATCGCTCCCTGCTTGTCCAGCCTCAGAGTGATTCACTCAGTTTTCTGCAAGATACTTTTACTTCTTTTGTTTCCCTTCAGCCTTGGCTTGTTTACATTTTCCCCATATTACCTTGTTTTATTGCTCGTCTAGACTGTCGTTAACTATGTGTACTTTCCAATAACTTCCTTCACTTTGTTTTGTATCACTTCCTTGAATGTATCCCAGCTGATCTGTAGTGAGATTTCTTCATCCATGCAAGCCAGTGACCTGAAAAGTCACCAAAAATCACCTTAGAGGACTGACTCCAAGAGCTATCCTTTAACACAGTCCTGTACTTGGATACAGGAGGTTTGAGGTGCTTTCCACAGGTGAAGAGAAGCAGCAAAGCACTCTACCTTGACTGAAGCCATAAGGTTTTCACTGAATAACATGGATAGGATGCTACTGAGCCAGGTGTCGGGAGGACACAGACTCCAGGCAGGCAGCTTGCAGAGCTACACAGATGAGTTCTGCCCCAGAGGACAGCCCCCAGCTCCCACCTGGATGATGGAAACTTTGGACATCAAGAGGGCAGCATCTGGTCTTGGCCACACAGGGGGGCCTGATGCGGTCTCCTTCCTGCTGGACAAAATAGGCCATCCAAAAAGGCACCCATTCTGTCCAGAAGAATGCAGTGAGACACACTGATTTTTTCTGGAGCTTGTCCATCAGGCCTAGGCCATGGAAAGGGCTCTGGATTTCCAATGTGTTGAACCTCCAGGAACCTGAGCTATCAAAACTGAGCAAAACGATTTAATTCCAGCATTGGCAAGACAGTATTTGGACGCAACACATTACAAGATGTCCTGCCAGTTCTGGTTTTGGGAGTACACTCCAAAGCAGGTGAATCCTTCCTGATTTGTAGTTCCACAGCAAATAAAACACTTCACAAGGCTCTAGCAAAGATTAAACTAGCTGGCTGCTGGGAAGAGAGGGCTGAGAGAAGTGGTCTACCTCAAAAGAGCTACTGTAACTGTTGCCAGCAATTTCTGAAATGAAAACCAATTAAATTAAGGTAATTGTAGTCTGTAATATACCTGCACTGAGATAGGTACCTGTGTGTAAATAAAATCTGAATTTGTATACACACACTCATAGTAGACAGCATATGTTTTGTGTGCACACAGAAGCAGAGGTACTTTCTAGAAGTGGGCTTTTCACACTTTCCTTGGCAGACCAGACTACCTTCACCTCCTGTGATCCCAGATCACAGATGGTGTTGGAGAAGGAAGGGGTTTCTTGAACTACTTCACTTTTCACTTCAGAATCTTTCTAATTTTTACACCTCTGCGCCTGGCACATTTACCAATCAAAGTACTCTGTCTCACTCACTTAACTACTCTCATGTTAAGAGTATGACAAGTTTTGCTGACTTTGGAAATCGGCTACTAAAATATGAATCTCAGAAGCTTTGTTATAAAATAAAGAGGGTTGGGCTGGATGGTGTTGCCAAACTTTGCAAAGCTTCTGTAAAAATGTACATTTTCCTATAGCGCTACAAAGCCCATATTTACCTAATAGACTGTCAAGAGTCCAAAGGAGCTCGTACAGAATTTCTGGTAAATAGTATTTGTCTTAAGAATTGATATGCATGCCAAAAACAATGTACTGCATTTATCAGCTTGGCACTGTTACAATCTTTTTGGTAAATAGTATCCTGGTTTCTGAAAAAGCTTAAAATGTGTATCTAATCCAATTGTGTCACCTCTCATTTCCTTCAAAGACAGGGAAAAAGGCAAAGCTAAGTCTGAAATTCTGTTTTGAATTAACTGCCACTTTATCTCTAAGTGACCTCTTTGTGCAAAGCTATTACTGCAAATACTGTTTCTAAAATCATTCAGTCATGTCTGACCCCTGCAATGCATAACTAGTTAATACTATCAGCACTATCATCTTGCATTTCTGCAGGGTTTCTCATCCAAAATGTTCTAGCTCCTTGCCGGGTGATCCTCTCACTGGGGACCAGGATGCACTCTTCAGGGACAGGCTCATACTGTGGGTACTGTGTTAACAATTGCAAAGGGTAGGGCAACTGGGAGTAGGGGTGGGTGGGGGGAATTATACACTTTAACTCCACTTCAGTGTGCCATTGTTGAAGCAAATAGCCCTCCTTAATGTGAAAACCAGCAACAAGTGCTCTGCAGTGTCACACAGCCCTTAAGAGAAGAATATTCCAGGTATTATTCTCAGTTCCACTCGTTCTTTTTACATCTCTCTGGCAGTATGAAGAAAATTAAGTGTAAGAAAGGTTCAGACCCTCTAACAGAAAATACAGGGCTAGAAAGGGTACTTCAACAAATAGATTAGGTTATTCAAGCTGCAATTGAGCTCTGATTCTGATCAGGACAATCTGGTGTGGTAAAAACTTGAAATTTTCAATTGGGATGATTAAAAGCCCGATTAATTTCTCCATTAGAATAAAGGCAATTTAAACTCATTACACTCTTCCTTGTTGTCACTCATTCCAGCCCTTTGCTCCCTCCACTCAGCCGTGCACCCACAAATACCTTTTCACACCAGTCCGTTTATTCCTGGTCCCTCTTCCTTGCTTTCCTCAGCAGACAGGTGCTCCTCTTCTCGATGTCGTCTCCAGAGTGTGTCAGCACTCAGTTGCTGAGGACTGAGAAGTTCATCGCACCTCTCTTCTGCCCTGCTGGTTATCGAGGATCTGTTGTTTCTTCTAGACGGACCCGTTCCTGACTACTCTTGCAGCTTCCTCACCCTCAGCTGCTGGAGAAGGTTGAGGTGGTGAGTCGGAGAGCTGGGGAGCAAAGGAGAAAGAAGAGAGTTTATACTTTGGTATTTTGGAAACTGGAATCCAGGGAGAAGCTTAAGAACGTGACTTGAGGCCAAAGTGCTTGGCTCTGCAGTTACAGAGCAGAGCAAGGCAGGTTTATTCCTATCGCAACACTGTGGTCCATGTCTTGTTGGGAGCTGCCAGCATCAGTGATATGCGGTGGGTTCAGAAGAATCTCTCCTTCTCTCATCTCCTCTCTGCAATTCTGGGGAAGGAAAGGGATAACAGTAGAATTAGCAGCATTGCAATAAACTTGTCTGAGATAGAGCAGTCTACTGTGGAATATAATACATACCACATTATGAGATCGTGTGTGTGGGACTTATTATCAGGACATCTGGAGGTTACAATTCCTCCTGTCACTGTCCTCCGTAAGTGTCCTCCCTTCCTCTCATCCCTCAGACTTGTGGCCCTCAAACTGTTAATTTGGTCTTTGACTCCTATTTCATTTATTCCAGCTGCTGATTTGGGGGGGGGGGGGGGGGGGAGGGTGGAAAGCAGCATCTCACTGAAAACAGATGCTGCCTCTGTACTAAGCAGATAAATTAAATACATAAAGCATGGGTTGTGTACAAATTTGGTTCTTTGTAAAGTTTTAGTGTTTTTATCCTTGATATTAAAATTCCAAGTACATTGTATCACTTTCTTTTTGATCCCTCTGGATTAGGGAAATATCTCACTGGCATTTCTTGTGAGTACTGTAGATTAAATGGACTACCCATTTACTACAGAAATGATAGTAAGGAGAAAAAAAATCTGAGCCTTGCTTTTACTCCTGTAGAACAAACGCAGCTTTTCTAGCCTGTGTTTCTCCACTGTAATTTACATTTCTATACATTTTTTCTTTATATCCAACATCCATAACTTTAAGACAATGGAGTAACTCCTAACACGGACCTGCACACACAGACACTCAGAGGTATACGACTCCATGCAGACATGCTGGACTAAAGCCAGCACACTGTATTCTGCTGTCTATTGACCAGAATCGAGACAAACTTTTGCCTTTGTTGTAGTACAGTGCAGTAGTCAAAGCCGACCCTGCAGCCTCTGAGGTAAAACTTGATCTCTTTGTTGGAAACACCTGACCAGTGTTTACAGTTTTATGGAAACACAACAAAGTGCATAGTACAACAATCTTGAAAACTCAAATGAGAAATGTTTGTAATTTTCAGGTGTCAAAATTAACTAAGGGATGATCCTTACAACTTCTTACATCTACTGGAACAGACTACTCTTAGGAAAGACAGTGAGGGGCAGTCTGCCAGGGCCAGCAGAATTTGGAATTTGCTGAAGTTTCAAGATTTTGTGCCTCAAGTTACACCAAACAGAACGTGTATATGAAAATGTATCAGTGTCTACATTGATGTATGCTGATTTTCATCTCAGTAATGTAAAAAAAATAAATTACAACAAGGATAGCTTGGCAGCAAAGCCACCTTCAGTCATGGTTAGGGAGATGTGAGTGGAAGAAAGAGCTAAGGTCAAAGTCAAAGCACAGCAGCTGCAGATTCTAATGCATTACATTTTTGTATAGGTTTTCATCTCCTTCTGCCTCCTTTGGCGCTTGTGATTTCTCCCCCAGGCAGATCTAAGCAAGATGCCACAGAATCACTATGTCTGAGAGTCCAGGTTAGAGCAGCAGTGGGGTATGGGGAGGGGATGGTGGCAGATTCTCACACCTCAAGGCAGTCCCAGAGACTGGTCCTTGTGGTCCTTTTGTTAGCTCTCCTGCATAGGACTTCTATGGCTCAGTCACTGTTTTGCCTGATTTGTGTGAAAACCGTCTGAATGGACAGAGATGTGAGAAGGAAAGTCTCTCACACTCTTACTTCTCACAATACAAGATGGGGCAAGATTTGGTGCCATCCAAATCCCTTACTGGAATCACACCTGAGTAGCCTCAGAAATTTCTGCAGCCCAGTTGGAGATCAAGGCTTCCTACTCTGTCCTGTTGTTTTCCCCCTGGGCTACTGGCCAGCATGCAAGAGCGTGCTTATGGGGGCATCCAAAATGTAACCCTTGGGAGCACAGGCACTCAGAAGTACCCTTTTGCAGACCTCTTCTGAGCACAGTCACATACTTTTTATGGGAACTAGGTCAGGCTTTTGGAGTGGTTGGAGATGGTGTCTGTGGTTTATACAGCAATCACCTGATTTATACAGTCCCCCAAGAAGTGAGATACCTGAATGTCTGCCCTCAGTCACAGAAGACTTCACTCAGGAGTAATCCCAAACCATGCAGAAGCAGGCTGAACACTGAACCACTTTCTTCCTCCCTCTTGCACAAGCTGGCTGTTGAAAGGAAACCCACCATATACTAAAATAAAATATCACAGCTGCATCTTGTGAGGGGTTCTGATTCTGTCAAGGTGTCATAAGTGTCCTGACCTGAACATTGACCTTGTGGCAGCATAGGTGAAGAAATCACCTACTCCTCCATTAGTCTAGGCAGGACTCAGAGCTTAGCTGGTCACAGCAGGAAAACGCTGGCCATATGCAGAAGCAAAGCTGTGTGTCCAATAAGTTGCTCTAACCTGATCAGAATCACAAGCCTAGTTGAGATTATGGATCACCAAACCAGTGTTTGCATCCCAGTCACTTCAAAAATAGCTTGCCTTATTAATGCACCCGTACTTGCGAAGGGAAATGGATTGCCAGGAAAATTATTTCCTGAAACTTGCTTTGTGATGGTCTGACTCGTAAGTGGTTAGTAAGGCTCAGTTGTTTGATATGGGTTTTACACATGAAGAAATGAAATTTTTCCTATTTGTGTTTGAACATCTGTCATTGCTTTTTCCATCAATCACTTGGATATAAAATGAATTACTCAGTCCACTCATTTATCAAATAAAACTTTTCATGTGCTTGCATTCTCCTTGTGGCTGTCACTGGGCAATTAATTTCAGCTAAAACTGCATTTAATGAGACTAGAGCTACAGAGTTAAGACACTCCGACAAACATATTAACTGCAGTGGCTGTTATAAAGTCCCTTTTTTCTGCTTCTTGTGAAAACTAAAACTTGGTGCCAGTGAGACATCCTAGCAGGCAGCCTGAAAACTCCAAAAGAGGCTTCAGCTGAAAACAGAAAACTTGCAGCATTTTTACAGATAAAACTACACTACATTTTGAAAAGAGCAAAAAATATGCTCATTTTTTTGGAAGACATTATGCCAATGACAAAACTTATGACTGAAAGCATGTGCCAAATCACTTCTGATATCACAAGGGCCAAGACTCAGCACTTATTTGTCAGGCAACCTGCAATCTGCAAGTACAAAAGCTGTGATCCAGCAGGAACCGCTGCAGCACAAAATCTTTGGTTCAAGAACATAATCTTCCACAATGTTTAACATATCAGTAAGATTCTTATTATGTATGAACTGTATTCTGGTTACTTCTTAACCATTCCTACTGAGCAAAATCCTGAAAATTTACACTGGGTCAGTAGTTAAGTAATCATAGGATGAATACCTATCCTTATTTAACTGCCTTCATGGTTCCTACATCTTTCTTCAGCAATCAGAGGTCCAGAGGTTAACTGAGGATCTAATCAGCTTCTTATAAATGCAAGGAGACAAATCTTATTCAGTGGCTCATTCACTGTCATGCCTGCATGAGTCAAACCATCAGGATCTGTCCATTATCATGGGGACTGAATGAATGGCAATTCAATTCAGTGGTGAGCAAATGCTCTTATGGCAGAAGGTGCTGAATCAGGCCTTTATTTCAGAATAATTTAGCATGAGGCAAGGGATTTGGGAATGGAATTGCCAGTTTAAACTGTACTGTAATTTTTATTTAATTTGACAGCTTTCAAACTATACATAGTGTAACCTTTCACAAAAAAAAAAAGCAAGACCTGACTGTCATACCAGCGTCCTGGAAATGTCTCAAATGATACCAGAAATAATTAGAAAGTGTAAAAGTACAGTCTGCACTAAGAAAAAAATAAATTAGGGTATAGTGATCAGATTCTCTTAGTGTCAACATGAAGATCAAGGTCAGAAAACTGAGCCAAACATCCTCAGCTATCTTTTAACACGAGGGCCATTTTTCCTTGTAGTGCTGCCATAGCAAAACAGATGCTAGAAATTCTCACTCCAAAACTCTTTGCTTCTCATCCAGTTTTAAAGCTGTGGTGGTGTTCCAAGTAAAACTCACAAAGGAGAAAGAAATATGCTGGTGTTTTCATTGTAATATGAATTTTCCATTGAAGATGTGGTTGAATTAGCAGTTCATTTTTTACCTATTACTTTAATTTGCTCCTTGTGGTCAACTTTTTTTTTCTTCCTATAAAAGTCATGCCTCAGTCCTATGCCTTTTGAGGCACCTCAATGTAAAATGTTTTAAAGGGAAGGGAATTGTCTAACTATATGTCTGTAAAGTGTCTAGAGAGCTTCAGTTGTGTGGAGTAAAACAAATAAGACAAAATATGGAGGAATGTGCTGCTGAATGAATGTGGATATACCCATCTTGTTCCCATTTATGGGCACTAATATTAAGGTGTTGTGAGTGATTCTGAGTCTAGACATCCATTACAGGTTTTGTATTTTCAACCCCTCTTTTAACTTGTGCCTGAAGTAACTGATGTGTTCACACACTGGGACACTTAAAGCAGAAGGAAACTTTTTTTCTCCCCCCATTTTTCCTCCTTAGCATGTGGAAAGTAAAGATAATTTTGTGCTTTTTGATTATAAACTTCCCACACTTTATTTACTTTTCAGGCACTATTCTTTAGGGGTTCTTCAGTCCTGATCAATGGTCGGCTTTCAGAGCCTAGGATGCAGAAACCTTTTGGGACAGTTTAAATTGTGGACCATTTTCCATGAGGTAATTAGTAAGGAATTCAAGGCTGGTGGGTCCTTTTAGGCTGGAAAATCAATGCAGAATTGTAATCTCAATGCCAGTGTTGGCCACTATGAATATGGAGAGGGACAAATGCAACTCATGAGTTTTTTTCTTTTATGGAAGGTAATAGAAACAAAGACAGGGTTAAGCCAACGGCATACTGGAGAGAGAGGAAGCTGGCAGTAGGAAACACAGAGAGGAGGCAGCTGCTTGAGCCCCCTGTTTTGAAGCTAAATAAGGAAGCAGTGAATTTGGCTCCCTGAAAAGATGGAAAGGCTGGTGAGGTTGTGGACTGTGAAAAGCAGGGAGGAAGGGCTCTGGGGAGCAAAGATGACTTTTCCCTCTGTTCGCAGTGACAGTTGCCTACCTCCAAAGAGGGAAGTGTTGGACAGGAGCTGCACTTCAGCTCCTTCCAACCCATCATATCCCAGGATATAGCTACTATATGCATATTGCATGCCAAGGCAATAGGAAGAAATCTCAGGTGCCCTATGCAGACCCCAATGCAATAAACATTTCTACTACATTTAATGAAGCTAAGGCTATTTAGAAACAGCAGCAGTTGTTGGACACTCAGAGCAAGAGCACAGGCGAGCAAACCTTCAAAGAGCCCAATGTCTTTGCCCAGGGGACAGCTTCCCCAGGCTGTGGTAATGGCACTAGACTGTAACTAATGAAACAAGAATTTTTAATGATGGCTGGATAAAGGTGCCTAGGGGTTCTGTTTTCTTGCCTAAGGCAGCACCAGAGGGAGCCCAGATTAAGTTGTCTGGGTGGTTTGACTGGTGTTTTTACAGGTTTGAGTTCTTTACAGTTGCACTTAGAATCCACATTTTACAGATGTTTAAAGTTTCCTGCAATCTGCAATGTTGCTTCAGGAGCTTTCTTCCTTGAGAAATAGTTAGGTACACTCAGTAAGCTTTCCTTAGATTGGTTGCACTAGAGTTTTTAAAGTATTCTTAAATTCAATTTGTGCTTGAAAGTTATTTCCCCTTTCTCAGTGTGCAATTGCTGAAGAGGAGCATGAAGAAAGAACCCTGTGAGGGTCTGATTGCCCTTATGCTGTGCCTGAGCACAGAACCATAGAATCATAGAATGGTTTGGGTTGGAAGGGACCTTAAAGATCATTGAGGTCCAAGACCCCTGCCATGGACAGGGACACCTTCCACTAGACCAGGTTGCTCAAAGCCTCATCCAGCCTGGCCTTGAACACCTCCAGGTGTTAACTGACTTCTAAATTAACAGACTTCTTAGTCTAAGACAGATTTCTAATAATTTGCTACATAAGTGCACAACACTTTTTCAGCCACTCCTGATACATTTCATCTGAGAAGAAACGAGACAGTGTTCTACACCATAAGAAAACCCCACACAGCGCAATAATTCATAAAGTGAAAAGCATCATTGCTGGGTTAAAAATAAACTTTGCAAGACAGACATCTTCTACCTCTTCTGCCATCCCTTCTAAGGGGTGAAGTATTCATAACAGTATATATAGATATATATGGCTCTAACAAACTGCAGTCTCTTTTGCCTTTGAAACCTTAATCCATCTTCCATGTTAATACACTTCAATACTATTCAAGTCCATTACATCTTAATCTAAATTCTTTCAAATCACTTGCTGTATCGAAAGATGCCTTGATGTGAAAATGTGAAATAACCTATACTCCTGAATGCCACTCAGAAGTACTTCAGTACTCAGAAGCACTGATTCTGCAGCTCCCTTTTAGTCTCTGTCAATTCCCTCTTGACAGTTAAGAAACAGATTTTCAAGAGTTTTTTTTCTGACAGGAATCCTTGATTTCTGGGATTGGAGAAGTGTGTGAAGTCTTGCCATTCTTCTGGCAGTGACTCTTCAGCTGTATTTCTTACCCAGGAATCCTCCTCTGGCCCTTGTAGTCTGTAGGTTCAGTTTGTAGCCCTTTCCCTCCTTTTTTTGGTTTTTTTTTTTTTTTTTTTTTTTTTCAAAATAAGCTGAATTTGAACCATATTCTGTTCCATTTTAGTGTAATTCTCTGGATATGAATGATCATTTACAACTGTTACTGGTTTAACCAGAAGCAAACTGTGCCCTCATGACTGGTGATTTTTATATTATTTGACTGCAATAAACACAATTGCACTCAGGGAGCAATGACTCATCTCACTCCAGTTTCCTGTAGAAAGAAAGGCTCAAGGCCGAGCTGTAGATCTTCAACCAATTAAGATCCAGATTCAGCATCAAATCTGAGCAGGTACTACATGTGCACTTAATGTATCACCTTGCTTAACAAGTCACAGAAGCTTGTGACCCTTTCCACTGAGACTAATTCCACAGAAATATATGCTTAAGTGCTTGGCTAAGTATGTGGACTTTGATATATCCTCATGTTTATCCACATCTGGGCTTCACAAGCTGTAGAAAGCAAACCAATTTGAATATGGCAGAGGTGCATGTGGGAATTTCAGAGAAGTCTGTGAGTAGGTAGCTGTGGTACTCAGATCCTGGTGGTAGGAAAGGGAAATAAAATACATAGCTGGAAGGTGGCTGACGACATGTGAGAGCAGATTTTGTAGTAAAGATTTGATATCAGCGACCTTGTCCATGTACTGGATCTAAAGAGCTTTAGGCTGCCCAGCACAACCCCTGCATGCTCTCAGTGATCGTTTTAAGCCAAAAGCTAGTGGGGTTTAACAAGAGAAAGACTACTGAAGACCTTTTTCCCCTGATTTCAGCAGGCTGTTCCAATAAGCTTCAGAATTCAGAAACCCTTTATTTTCTTTGTGTTGAAGGAAACCACCACCCTGTCAGTGAATAACATATCCCGCCTCTTCCCCTTGCTGCATGAGAGAAAGACAGCCGTGCACCTACTGCCTTTGGGGAGTTTTTCCTTTCCCAGCTTTGAGCTTGGATGGTACTGAGCACTTCTAAGAGGCCCTGAACAAAGCCGGCTCTCCCCGGACTGTAACCATGTAGTGCTGTAATACACTATTGCCATTGCTAGTCACAGGCCATAAGCTCTGTACCAAGTCTGCAAAGCCTCAGGAATGAGGTTTCTCAGTCTTGCTCAGCAAGAACTGCAGCTTCATCTGCCTACAACTTTCTTTTTCACTTGGTTTAACTGTGGCAGCAATTTCTCTAATTGACTGGTTGTCTATGGTTAATTTTTTCTACTTTTGTTTATCTTTGTAGAGTACAACCACAGTTTTAGACAGATAGCAGTAACAAGCTGTTGTTCTATGCATAATGAGGTATTTATGGCTCCAAAATTATAATGTCCCATAAAGAAATATAAGCCTGATATGACAGCAGATGTCTTGAGAAGTGGAGACACAGGCTGCAACATAAAGGAGTACAGGCAAGGGCTGATAAGAGATGGGGCGCAGGCTTGGCACTGGAGACCCCACGGGATCCTCCCATGGCTGTAAACAACTCACCAATAGGCAGTTAAAAACATGCCAGACCTGGAGCTGGACAAATACCATTTGAGGAGTAACAAAGAAACAGTATCTAACATATGTAAAAAGCCCCATATATAGTAAACTCAGATGTAACATGGAACTGCAGATCAACAAAGACAAAAGTGTAATAGCATGTTAGCAAACATAAAAGGCATCCCAAGTGGATCCCAGAGTGAAGAGGAAGAAACCATCAGGGCAAACACCACTTTCCTCCCGATTCTGCATGCTGAGAACTCTCTGACCCGCTGCTACAGCAATGGAACTGCCAACTTTAGTACCCAGAGGAGCGGTGGAGGGGTGAGCATAACACCAGGAAAATGGGAAGAAACTAAGAATTATACAAATATCAATTTGAATTAAGGCATTATTATTTCTTCTTCTGTAACTATTAGATCTGGACTAGTTATGGTCAGATTCTTAAGATTTCAGTAAATGCATGACTTTATTGCTACATAAGGTGTGCTTTCCTTTTGCCATAAACAAGATTTTAAGAGCAGCTTTGTCAGCTTTGCAGACTGAGTCTTTTAGTTCCAGCAAAGACCTCAAGTCAAGAGGAATGAGAATTATGAATTTCAAATTATATTTCAGGTTTCATGGAAACCAAATGGGCATATATGTATATAAATATGCACGTTCAGATCAGGCTTGGGGATTTCCATTTTCCCTAGCAGAGGTCTAAATGCAGCGTTAGGTTAGAGAACCAACGGTGCATGCTATAAACAGGGGACAGGGCAGGGTTCAGATCCAGCACTGCTCAGGTCCTCTCTGCACTGAGCCCACACACAGGGACACATTTTGATCAGACTTTCCTTCCTGTAGCCCATCTGATTCCCTTCTTTCTCACTATAGTTCCGTGTTCATGCAGCTGAAATTGCACAAGAGTGGGCTATGCAAACAGAAAGGCCCAACAAGAGCAGATCAGTAGCACTAAACAGTCCATGACAGAGACCTTACTATCCCTGATTATGCAGTCACTGAGTTTTATCTCAAATCTTCCCTAGCCTGGGTCTGTGGACCAAACACCATCAGTGCCTGCGTGCCCAGAGCACACCTCCCAGGCAGGTGGCATGCAGAACCACTCTGGTGTGTTTACTCTGGCCCCTACAGAAACAGCATTAAGTGGTGGTGCTGGGCAGGTCACCCTCAGCAGCATGCTCTGGAGGTGATCTAAAATGCTCATACAGGTTGTGGCATCCTCTAACTAGTCCTTTGCCACCATGACCACTTTCCTAAGGGAATTACCCTTTCGAACTACTCCTGGGATGACCTCTGGGCTTTCCACCTCTTGTTAGCCTTGAGGTTGAAGTCTCATCTGTTCAGCTGCCTGCCTTCTCTAGCCTCTGACTCCTCAGCTACATACACAAGCTCCCAGGGTAGTTATTTTGCTGTTCCAACTGTTCTACTTGAAATGGCTGAATTTTGGTGATTCCTTATTTGTTTAGAAATGGAGAATCAGTGGTCAGAATTATAGCGCTACATTACTTCAAAGGCTGAGCAGCATTCCACTTGCTATCCACTTGCAGCATGTGCAGTGTTTTGGCAAGCAATAAACTAGATTCTTCAATTTTTCCAAAGTTTAAAATACATCAAGCCACCTCTGAATTAAATGATTGAAAAGGTGCATGCATTTTAAAAATCAACATCAAGTCAATACTCTGTTTTAATCTTCGAGACTGCTTGAGAAGGAGGAGGTTGTGTTTAAATTCCAGGCAGGTTAAAATCCAGATCCTACATCTGAAGAGAAACCAGCATCAAACTTTTTGTATAGACTGCTTACTAGTAAGTCTCACAAGCAATGGGAAATTTAAAACACAAACCAAAATAAAAGAGACTTGCGGAGCAAGTGATTTGAGCTTCATAAGGTGTCATTTCAGACAGAAAAGCATAGTCTACAGAAAGGCAGAAAGCCAAAACTAAGTACTTTGCTAATGTTAATTTAAAAAATCAGTCTACTGGTGGTTTGCGACTAACTGACTGAGCAGTGAGGCATAAGAACTCAGCAAAAGAGATGTAGTTACAAAATAGCTATCTGTTGGCACAGTTACTTTCATTTTCACAAAGCTGCTGGATAGCAGGGCTAATTATTTGCTGCACAAAGTGCTGTCTAAGCTTCAACAAATTTACCCCCACATCTCCAACAGTCAGAGTGGGAGTAGGCTTTCTGGAGCTCTTGGTTAGTGCCATGTCCCCTCATACAACAGGACCACAGAGGGATGTGGGACTGGCCTCAGGAACTCCTGATTCCCTATCATGTGCTAAATCTCAGTCTCGAAGGAGGGTGCAAAAGGGACTGGCTGGGTTACCTTTTACCTCACTGGAAGATGGGGCCTAGACAGCCAGGTCTCTGTCTGAAATTAATCCCCTTGCCTTGTATTTCCATTTATTTCTCTGCGTGTTCTAGTCATTGCAGAAACTGAAAGCTTTCGGGTTTTACAGTTCAATGGTAACTGTATTACTGGTGGTGCTAACATCACTTTGCTGATATCTAGCCCTTACTTTGATAACTTCTTTCATAGGTTATGGAAAAAGATAACTTTAAATTTTTCCTCATTACTTCTATATCTTACTACTCAACATATCCTCATTCCTTTAACCAAAAGCAGATCCAGGCAAGTCCAGCTAGATAGAGATTGTGATTTTGCCTCAAATCATAGGTAGCTCTTCATCATGTTATTTCAAACTGACCTTCTTCAGGCTAATCCAAGTCAATTGTCTGATTGTTCATGGGGAGTAGAGTAAATGTGGTTCTTCTTGTCCTGAAGCTGTATGAGTCCTACCACGCTCATGTCAGAGTTTCTTGAATAGTTTCTGAAGAAATCTGCATATGTGCAATTTGTCCATAGGTTTGTTGAAGGCACGATTAAGGAGAACTCTAAACTGACAATTATGATGAAACTTTAATATAACAAGTCAATCAACAAGCATTAGAGGAAAAGGGTTGTGAAGACAGGAGAGAGAACTGTGCTCTTCTCAGTTAATCAAGGTGCAAATATCAAAGTGAACACACAGCAATTGTTCTAAGCCATAATGTGTGAGGGAATGTTATATCTCAGACCAAGATTTTTGTAAGACCATCTACATTTACATGGAAGAAACCATATGATTTGCTGGAATGTAGCCATTAAGTTTTATTTTGTAATTATGTCTTTAAACTTACTTACTGATATTTAGTCTTTTGCTAGTTCCCAGATAATGAACTGAAGAGTCTTTTATACATAAGAATTTGGGACAAAGCAACAAAAACGAAGAAGTACAATGTGATCTCAGAATTAGAAGGATTTTTTCATTATTTATGGTTAATTATCTCTAGAACTGACAGCTCAATGCCGTTTGAACAAAGAAGTGGAGATTTGTTTCCTTTTTCAAACACTGCATTTATGCCTCCTGAATATAGAAACAGGTTTTGCAACCCTAATTATGAACTATTCTTTATTCTTGGATCAGAATCCATAATCTGTTTAGGAACAAGTAGTGTCACTAACAAAGACTGATCCCATAGTGAAAGCTTCAGTATTAACGACAGAGCAGGACAGAGCAGACTTTGATTTTGGAAGGAGAGTCTGACACCAGCATCCTCACTTGAAAATTATGCTATAATTTTTAGAAGATACTCCTATTTTTGTGTTTTGAGGTGATGCTCAAGTCACCAAGATGGAAATCATATTTCAGAGCAGGAGGTTTGCTATTAAAAGACAGGAAAAGAAACTAATCTGTATGCTTTCTTCTTTCCTTTTCCTTCTTCACAGGAACTCTTGTTTTTACCTTAAACTAGAATGGTTTCTCTTCCATCAGGGAGTATTTTTAATTGTTTGCCACAGAAAGTGCCACAGGTCATAACAAAGATTGGGGTCTAAGTGTCTTTGACACCATGTATCAGTAGTGGTAGTTGGTACTTTTTCAACTAACATTATATTTCTGTGGGGAACTCTTGATTTTGCTGATGTTTTCTGATTTCCCAGCAGATCATCCCAAATGAAATGTTTCATTGTGGGTGACTTTGAGCTATTGGTTGCAAAATAAGCACCTTCCTGGCAGCCAGGTTTTTCCTGGAGCCCAGTCTGGGAGAAGTGTAGTAGGAAGACCTGTTAGATCAAGCAGATCACAGGTGAGATGAGTTTGGAAACAGCCCACCTGTGAATGCCAGTAAGGCTTAGCCATGCAATAAGTGCTCAGACCTGTCAAGATGGTACAGGATCTTTAAGCACCAAGGCAGCATTTTTGCAAGAAAACTCTGCATTTCTAAGAGGAGGCTTCAATGGAGAGGTTCTTCGGGGACAACCTAGGCTGTGGTACTTGTTCTGCTGTTTGACTCCAACCCTAGGTGACTTGTCCCTGCTCCTACACAATGCTAGCGTCAGAGTAGAAAGCAGTTTTTCAGACATGTAGTCCAGTCTCTTACCACTAAACCGACTTTCATTCACTTAGTTCTCCGATTGTTACACAAAGCAGAAAGCTACATTTGTGGTTGTATGTAAAAAGCATGGGGGACAGAGCCTTTGCTCCTTCTTAAAGAAGGTGAAGCCCCATCTTTGCTTTCTTTCAAGCTTTCTGAGTCATGTCTCAACCTGAGGACTACAGAAATGGGTGTCCAGTCCTGACCCCATACAAAAGATGGTGCAAGACTTGACAAGTCAGATTAATTCTCACCACAGCTTGCAAAAGATCAGTTTGTGTTGAACCATACTAATAATTGTTATGATTTTCAAGATATTTCCTTCTTGATGTGTCTTCACAGATCTCTTTGTCCCAGATAGCTCTATCAATGGGATGTTTCTCATGAGTGCAAGAGCTACCCAATGGACCATGTTGCAACAAGCAGAATTTCCCTACTGAATTTTGAATTGCAAACCCTTCCCAGCCCAGTTATAGCATGGATTTCCTTCTGATGTGAGAAGAGAGATTGCAATGACAGAAAGCAACACCTTTGCAGGTCTTCAGGAAGTCTTAGGATTCAGCAGTGTCTTTCACCATCTGTAAGTTTTCTTTACCACTGCTTCATGCCTTGGTGTGTGGCCAAAGTTTTCCTCCATTTTGGACACAATGGCAAAACAGAGTGTGACAAGTCAAGGTTATTTATTCTGTTAAGTTCTCAGTAGTATACTGTCTATAATTACATTTTATGCTGAAAGCTCTTTCAGTCAGAGACTTTTTTTCATTCTGCCTCTGTGCTAGTTCTACATTGATAAAAATACCAGAGGAATCACTCACACTTTTTTGAAGAATGGATACTAGGAACACTAAAAATATGTACCTTTTCCACCTCCTTGTCAGTGTAAAAAAATAACAGCATCACACTTAATAATAATTTAATAATACCCTTTATTAACATCTAATAAAAATATTTTTACAATTATATATATTCATAACATCTTAATAACATGCAAAGAAATGACCTTCTCTTTCAAAGCCTTTTCTGTTAGAAGCTATTGATAGGCAAGTGGGCCTCCCTACCACCATCTTTTCTTTATAGGCAACCTAAATTTTGCTTCAGCCCCTTACAGCTTCTCCCAGCCTCCTCCCTGCCCCTTGCTTTTTGTAGCCTCCAGCTTTTGTAAGAGGCTCTGTCCCTTCCCTGGCACTGCCCGTAGCTCTGCAAGTCAAGATCCTTACACTTTTCCTCACAAACTGGTTATTCTACTCCGTCCCTTTTCTTCTGTTTATTGATAGCTGCTGGGGTAGCCCTGCTGAGTACAAGTAGAAGTTTTGTGAAGTTTTCCTTTTTTTTTCTTCTTCTTTTTTTTTTTTTTTTCCCCCTGTGTAATGGCATTTAAAGGTTTCCCCACACCAGGCTTGCTACATCTATGCCATCTTCTGGATGTTCAGTGAATCATATTTATCCCAGAGCATGTCTGGCAGTTGCACTTTCTGACTAACGTGTAAATCTCTTTAACAAATGTTACCACTTCCTGAAATCAGTAAAGGACAGATTAATGATATTGTGAGGGGAACAAGGTTTCAGGGACAGGCTAACAGCTTCAGATGTATTTCCTTTGTTTACTGCTTGTATACTAGGAAAAATGATTGCTCTGTTGCTCAGTGAACTGTCACTTCTATGCTAAGAATAGTTAGTGAGTTTGGCAAAAAATTCCATTTTAATAGGGAAGCTGCTTTCACTCATTTGAGCATTTATCAGATGCTTTTTTTAATGCACTGAAAACCTGTTCAGAATTTTCTCACCTTTGCCACAAAATGTTTAAGTTGTAATTTAATTTCCAGTATTTTCTCACCTTTTATGTCTGGGTTTCATGTCACTGTTTCATCAAGATCTATAACTAGACTTCTTTCAACTGTTTCAGAAACAATTGTGTCTGAATTATGTACAGTTTATGATTTCCCTGGATGAAAAAGGAACATCCTCATTTTGTTCATTCTTTTGACATTATTTATATATAAATTGAAATTAAAATAATACCGTGAGTTTCTTTAATGAAAACTAGCTAGAATTCTTCGGTAGTCCCTCTTGTGTGGGGCCTAGAATTAGTGAGGATTTCAGTCAATAAACTAATTCTTTCTTGCATATTTAAACATTAGCAACATACTTAAATGACTTGCTAAATCACAGCCTGGATAGCAAAAGACTCAGCGAGATAATTTCAGCTTTAGACTGAGAGTCAATGAATAATACTCATTACTTAAGTTTTCCCCTTAATCTCCTCCATTGTCTAAAGAAGTGCAAATAATTCATTGGAAAACCAGAGAAACAGCAGGCTATTTCATTTTTTTAAATGCTGCTTTTAACAAGCAGGCAATTTTAGACTGATCAGTGAGACTGTGTTGCTGTATAATAATTTCTTGATTTCAAAGTAAAAAATTAAATAGTTTGTTTTTAGACATTAATATCACAGATACTACAAAGCGAGACTTCTTATGAAAGTTGTCTATCTTGGATATTAGAAAAATACACATATAAGGAAATCAAGCTTCCATTGCCAGAAAACAATTACAGCAACTTACTCTTGAATGGTACTTTCATAAACTGATTATTCTTACAATAAGTTGAAAAAAAAAATTTTTCACTGAATCATAGATTCAGATTATGGCCAGGAATGAAAGTGTTGAAATTCCTCGGAGTTATGCTTTTTCCTAGATTATTGGAAGCAGAGAGCATTAAGTTACATTTCCATCACTTTTTTGTAGATGAAGTGTTTCAGCTAGATATCAGTGACCATAAATTTCTGAACTGACAGGGACTTACACGGCCAGAACAAACTTTGAAATCTTTTTGAGCGGTGGTGAGTGGAAAATACCAGCCTCACACACCAACACAGGGATTGTGTGGTCTTATTTGACTTCTTAAGGAACTCCTGACACAGGGATGGCAGAACACAGGCAGAGCTCTGGGACCACTGAAATAGGGACCGCTAGGACAGTCCTGGTAATTTGCGTGTGCACACCCTGAGTTATCAACTTCATTCCTCTTCTGCTTTTATATTCATGGTGGTTTCTTCCTAAACACATGTGTTTCAGTTTCACTTTCTTGTCAAACAAATTCCAGAAACAAGAGAGAGTCATACTGCAGCTCACATTCACCTGCAAAGACTCAGAATCCTGTATCCTATTTATTCCACTCCACAGGTGAAGGTAAAAATGTGGACATAAAAATACTCCTGGCCCAAGTCCTGGATCTCAAGTGCAAGGGTGGACAGCTACGAGCCTGAGGACACTCAGAATGAACCTGCTCTTGTCAAGCTCACTGTTATCTCAGGCAAAAGCCCAAACCTTTCCTCCAAGGAGCAGCTTGACAGCAGTCTGACCCCTTATGCATTGCATTTATTTTTTTTAGTAAGGAGCTTGGCTGGGGTGAGATAAAACAGGAGTAAAAAAATTAGATATTCTTGGCTGCCCCTCCCCACATGCACAGTTCCAACCATGCTAAATCCCTCCTAGACCAACTCCTGATTACATCTCATGGTATTAGGAGTAGAACAATGTATTTTGCATGAGGTATATCACCTGTAAACAAGAGAGCTTGCTAAAATGAGGCGTATAACCTAGTAGGTACACTTGTCAGCATAGAGGACAGCAGTTTGTAGCTGACAGGAAGATAATTAATAGAAATCCAAAGATATGTGAGAATGAAGATGAAACTGCTTGGCTGTGGCACACATATTCAGGATTTCAAAACACTTGACAAACTCCAATTTAGCTATCCATCAACTGTAGATGGAGAGAACAGATAGAGGTTAAGGCCAGCAGTTCATTTGCTTCTTTTTATCATCTCATTACTTTATATAGCTCACCTTTGGGTTCACATACCAGGAACCTAGAGTGAAAAGCAGAATTCAGCATATTATGCATCTAGTTTTCAAAGGGGCTGACAATCAAGTCTTCCTTTACAGAGTAGAGCACCGTTGATGACTATCTCTTAAGATCAGACAGCTCCGTGGACATTTTGGAGTGGTGAAGCATGGAGATGTATCACCATCCTAGCAAACTGCAAGCAAGAAGACCTAACAATTTCCCCTCACAGTCCATACCAGGGTGGGATTATCTTCCCCAAAATACCCAATCAACTGCATAAACTGGTGATCTTTGCTCCCTCCAGAGGCACTGTGGACAGGGAACTCCAAGGGGCAATCTAGTCCACCTAATTTGGACATCCCCTTCAGAGGGAGTCTACCAGCCTAGTCTAGAAGCTTAACTGGTGGTTAGCAAAAGTTAGGTGAAATGGGACCTACCTTGTACAAATTGCAACTAGAGATTTTAATGGTTTGCAAAGATTAAATTGAGAAAATAAAAGAACGAATGTTCTTGCAGATCAAGAAACTTGTAACACTTATAAAGCAGTCTGGAGAACTCAAAGACAGACAAAGAGAGAGAATCCTCATCTTCTCCCCTCTGAGAGAGAAATGGGGAAGGGTACAGATGTAGCAGAAGGTTCATAAAACCAAGCTGACCATATCTCTTCAAAGAATGCTAATCCACCTGCTCTGAATTATATAATATTGTTACCTGAAGTGGAACAGTCCCAGTTAGCAATCCACCATTTTGATTTGCGTTGCTCTAAGAGTAAGAATAATCCATTTCACTCTAAAATGAGTCATCAGCTTCTGGAAGGACTGTAAACAGGACCATTCAGTATTCGACCCTCTGCATTGTTCTGTAAAGAACCATCTCTAATCTAATGATCAGGTCCAGCATATTTATGGTGCTGCTCCCAAATCCACTTTGTATTGCTAATAGATTTCCTGTCTGAGTAATGGGGCTGTCTCATTTGCTGCTTATCCATTATTTCTCAAGTAATTGATGTTAAACCCACAGACTCCTGGAAGAAAGCTCTGACAGATTTGCTCTAGGTTTGCAAACAAATGTTATAATCCTCTAAATACTCTTTTATTTTCAGTCTACATTAAAAAGCTGTGTAGCCAGATGAAGTATGTTATGCAGTAGAGATCCATGTTATTAAGATCCATGCAGCAGGCATCAGTCTGGTCACAGCTGACTGAACACAGAGAATCAAGCGTCTTGCCGAAGTTCCCACACTAAGGGCTTGATCCTGTGAGGAGGTAAGCATGCCTTCACATGCACTGCAGTCAAATAAAGCATGAGCTATGCTCAAATAAAGGCTCAACCCAATTTAATCTTTCTCTTAGCTTAAAATGCCCAGAGCACTAGCGGACTATGGGAGAGAGAGAAAGTGAAATATATATGAGTGGGAAGTGGAGATTCCCACTCATAGAAAGGCCTGCATTTGTATCCAGTTAATTGAAGAGATCAAAGTCACATTAAGCAGTCACTGTTTTCTAAGAAGTCCAAATGCACAAAGTGATTTCTTGCATCAGTGGGAGGGAAGGTTTGGGCATTGTGCAGGAAGACAGCTCCTGACTCAGGTTCCTCATTGCTCTGTTCCTTGGGGACCCATTTCTATTGAGGCATACAGTTTGGTAGGATCAGGTGCCTGCTGTGTATCAAAATGGACTGCATTAAGCAAATGCACAGGACAGAGAAGATGACCCAATGTTAACTTCAAGACACCCTCATTAACAAAGAAGTCTTCATCTTCATATGTGGAGCCAAATGGCAAGTGCAGCTCTGCACGGAGCAAGTTTGTTCAAAAATTGCCGATATTTGTAAGCAAATGTGGAATTTTAAGTTAACAATCGTGCTGCCCTTATTTCCAAACAGTGAACATATGTATATGCAAAACACTCGCTACGCATGTGCTGATAAACTCAAAGTGCCCAGGACCGGTCTTTGGCACCAGGGCTAAAAGGCAAGGAGCAGCCGCATTCATGCTATTGAACTCTTAGCCTCTCGATCAACTCAGCTACATGCAAACTATTTGCTGGGAACTGCCTCTGAGACATGCTAACTCCCAAACAGGGACTAAGAGATATTTGGGACAGTCCAGTCTATCTGAGACTAAAACCACATTATGGGCTGCTCTAAAAGTAATACTGAACAGGAGACAAATTTACAGTGGCTGAGAATGTTTCCTGGCACTATTTAATTTACTGGTAGAGATGTAGCCTCTACAAAAAGACAAGGTTAGTAATCTAAATAAAAAACACCCCACAAATTTAATATTACAGAAGGGTTTGCAAAAGGCAATAAATACGTAGTAGGAGTGACACTCAATCTGGATTTGAAGGGATTGTTTTCTGACTTTTTTAGCTTGAACATCTAGTGTAATAACCTTTCAATGATTTATTCTTCACATGAAAGATGAGATTCTGGCGAGAAGCCTGTTGTAACTGGAAATGAATTTGACATGCTGCAACACACTGAAACTCTTTGACTCTTCTGTATAAAGAGAAAAAGATTAATACCCAACCCACGCCAGCAGCTTCCAGTGTATTTCCCTCCAAGATTTGCAAATCTGGTTAGCTGGCCATCCATGCTGTCTGCAATCGCTACACTGTGTTTACAGTGGCTGTCCCTCCCCGATATCCAGCATAGACAGAGTCATTGCTGTGCTCCCAGGTGTATGGTTCCCAGCTTAAATTTCCATTGGTTTACTGGGATTTGGAACAAGCCCTGCAACAACAAAACCAGGAGTCTACCGCCCCTCTTATCAAGGGCAGACTTCTATGCAGTCACAGAAAAAGGGTGGCATATTTTATGATGAAAGACTTATAATTGAACATACAAATATTCATACAGAGGTGAGGTTTTATTAACACCTTCAGCACTGGGTAAGATCCAGAGAAACTCCTGTTTAACAGCTGCAGGGCTCAGGATCCTGAGGACTTCTGGTGAGGAGAGGCTCTTAAAGCACTGCTATTCCATTTTTGACATGGTAAACAGTGCCAAAAATGACATAGTCTATGCAGAACAGGGAAATGAAAGCAGCACCTGGACCTCCCAATGTTCTCCTCATTAGCTCTGCTGGCTCAGC
>NW_010109022.1:126186-131534 GCF_000699245.1 Pterocles gutturalis
GAAGTATTCCTATTATTTTTATTCTAAAAGCTAGCTACTGATTCATCTTTCTGTAGCAAATGTAAAAATTTGTGTAATCTTGTGGAGACCTGAAGATTCATATTTTAGTAAAAGTGTTATTTTTCTTACTTTTTAGTCAAATCATCTAAAGGCTGAAGAACCCACTATTTCCATAAACACTCCCTCTTTCTGCATTGACTAGTAGCTGGAGGATAAGATTATTTCTTTTATCCATTCTTAAGAACTTATTATGGAACAACCACACAGACACATAGACGTACATATAATATACATCTTTTATGCACAAATACACCCTGCCATGGTCAGAATGGATACAAAAGCACCAACAGGGCCATTTGCAAGTTTCAGAGCAGTTATTTCTCATTGCAGCTTGACTGACGTCAGGATAAGGCCCTGAAGTTGCCCTATATACCACCAGCCTGTGCCGATGCAGTTGAGTGACTTTGTACACAACTGTATGAAGCAGAGGCGTGAAAAGCTGTCATACCCCAAATGAAGGACTACCACTGCTTCTTTCCACTTTGAATTACACCTGTGTAGTTGCACTGTGCTCGGCAAGGACAGTAAGGGCTAATCAGAGGCAGAAATTAAAAAGTCAGCAGACTCCATCAGCCACTCATGCATATGCAGGCAACAGTGTCCAGTTTATATTTATGTCTTAATTGTAGGAAACAGAACACAGTTTTGAAGCCAATGGCATTCAGCGACAGTGCTCTGATAGTGCTATTAACAAATCTGAAGCAAGCAAAGCAAAACTTGCAATTGTTTTCAATAAAGTCTTACGTTCCTTTTCCCCCTCAACTCCCTGCTCATTACAAATTGCTTTTCTATCTGATAAATAAAATCAATTTACCATGTTTTCTTCCCAGTTTATTTATGTACATGAAACAGACTGAGGGTGAAAATATCATGCGCACCACCCAGCTGCTGTTTTGCTTGCTTCTCCAGGGCTGGCAGGATCTGAATTGCTGTTGTAACTGCTGACAGAGCTCTTGTCAGACAGGGAAGGTTAATAGTATCAAAGCAAAATCCATAGGACAAGCTACCCAGAGTGCTTAGATAGGACTGTTCACCTCTAGGAGAAAACTTCAAAGGCAAGTTAGGAGAGCAAGCTGTGAGAGTGAGAAAAATAATTTTATCGTTTTTGAAGTTTATATAAGCCACAGTGACTAGAAAACAAGCCTCAGCTAATCAGCAGTGGGTGTAAAAATGGATGGGGCACCAGTTGGTGAAAAGCAGTAGTCTATGTCAGCATTATCATGGAGTGCAGTGCAATAAGAGCAAAGCAGCTGTTGCTGAAAACCTCCAGATTCATGAAAATTTCAGCATCCACATGCAGCTTCTGGTTCAAAGTATCCTGTTTTGACAGAGAATTTACCAGTGTCTTACAGGTTTTGTTATTACTACTACTATTTTGCTCTTAGGGTGTCTTGCTCAGGATTCAAAGCAATGGTTCATGGCAGCTCTTCCACCTAGTTATCGACCCAGCTTGACACAGTGGACAGAATCATACATGTGACTTAGGCTGCAGAGCGTTTTGGCTTTGCAGTCATTTTGCAAACTGAGGCCTTCCTTTGTTTGTTTGTTGGGGTTTTTTTCCCATCAGCATCAGCTCAGACTTGACTGCTATATTTTTTGAGCAATAATAATAATAATAATGAAAATTCCTCCCTTATATTTGTACTCTAAAGTTTCCAGAGAGGAGAAAAAAAGCCAACATCCATTTCTTTTGCCTTGTTATTTTTTTCCCCATTTGTATACGAATGACCTGAAAAACATCTTGGCAAGTGTATGGCCAGGCCAAACATTGATCCGCTTTCAGCAGGGAAGGAAGAAGAAAGACCAAAAGAAATAGCCACTGAAGGAATAAAGAAGAGCTGTGCTATTGCAAAAGCAAACAAAGCAGGCTGAGAGAAGCAGTCCTTGCTGTCCAAGCAAAGAGTGAAGTATAAATAATACCTCTTACACAGGAGTCTGCTGCAGAGTGAACTGCAGCAGGCACTGCGAAAAACAAAGCTCTTAACTGAGGACTGGAAAAAAGCCATCTAGGTCTATCTGTTGCTGGAAAACAACCTGCTACTGACAAGGATGTCAGCATCACAAATTCCTCCTTTCCCACCCCGCTTTGTGTATCTCCAAACCATTTTCTTTTCAACTGGTGTTGACAGTGACTTGGTTGCTTGAGTCAGTCGGACGGAAATAACTTTCAACACTAATGTAGGAGACTCGCCTAGCAGAACAGTACTTAGTACCACTAATACTTTTCAGTCTCACTCATACTAGTAGTTAAACATTTCTTCTGTGCCAACTGTGGGGAAGCCAGTTGCTGACAAGACACGTCAACTACATATCATTCTGTGGTGCAGCTGATTTCTGGAGTTTTGATTGTACCATTGGTAATGCAGGCTCAGCTATGGGAGATGACAGAGCAAACAGACCTTTGGCTGCAACCACCGTCTTATGCAATGGGGCATCTTATTCATGCTCAACAGACATTTGGAGCATTATATGAAACTCCAACACTCTTTACTGCAACCATGAGGGCAGCAGTTCACTTGCCTTAGGAGCTATGGCTTTACCACGATAGAGAGGTTCTGGTGTGGGCCACAGTGGCTGACTTCTGCAAAATTACTTTAGCACAAATGGAACTCCAAGGAGTTGAGGGGCTAGTCCATCATCAAAATGTATTCAAAGGCAGAGATAGAGCATTGATCAACCCAAGAACATCAGGACCAAGTTCTACAAGAAACTTCTCCATTCTGAAGACACTAAATGCCTTTATGTCTTTAGTTTCTGACTCACCTGACTCCCACAGGTGGGATCTATAACCCTGGTTTTCATATCAAGACCCTCCCTACAGAGTGTCAGAAGGTGGAGTCCAGCTGAGATGGACAGTTCCCAGTGTGATGGCCTCACAGAAGAAGTCACACGGGACTCCCCAGTCCCAGCACGAGGAGCCTGGAGATCTGCCTCTTGTGTAAAACAGCAGAGCCAGGCCAGTTCGCCCTCATCCAGGTCTTTCTGGAACTCAAGTCAGCACATTTAAGCTCTTGGCGTACAAAATGATCAGGCTTTGCTGATAGTAAGAAGAGCTGCTCTAGCACTGATTTGGGACCAGGCACTCGTGTAGCTATTTATAGATGAAAGAAAAGCAGCAACAGGGAAAAGGAAGGAAAAATGAAACTGGCTGAATGTGTGAGAGATATTTTTCATTTCTAAATTATACATCTGCAAAGTGATCTCAGGAGCTGGGAACTCACATTCTGTTCTCCAAACATCTGATTTCATCAAGAAGTTTTAAGGACATTATAATCCCAGTTGTAGATTAAGAATAAAGACTAAATATATATATAAGGCTTTGGATCTTCAAAGCCCTCAGTGACTGCTGGTGCAGTGACCCTTGCTATAGGCTTTTGATGTAGGAAGTGAACACTGGTCCTGTTTAATCATCAAGAGTCACATGGATACAGTCTTGTCCTCAGGACCAGCTCTCACATCCTGGGTCTCCAGGCATTGGCAAGGTCCCTATGAGTAATTCAGAGCAAAGCCTGTGTTGTTTTAAACTGAAGTCAATGAAGCAGCCTTGCAGAGACTGATCAGGACCAAGGATTGCTTGAGGGAAGAGTTGAACTCCAAGGCACTTTGTCTGATCTCTAGAGCCGCTCAGTGGTTTCTGCTATTTTGCCTCACTGTCCCACATCTCTGCTACCCATTGGGGTATGGCAGCATATTCTCTCCTGCACCCTGACCAGTGCCACACAATAAGGAACTGTATCCCCAGCACTTATTGCATTATGTAGAGATTCATTCAGTCTTTCAGGCTCACATTGTCAGCTGTTAAAATGCTTTACGACAATAACAACAAAAAAATTGCACTACTGACTTACTGACATAAGGCTGAAATCAGCCCCCTACCCCTCCTCCTCCTCCACTTCAGGTTTGGAAGGTGGCTCAGTTTTAGAGCCAGCCTGAGCATCTCCATATTTACATCTACCTCATGGTATAGACCTTAACTGTTTATCACCTTTTCTGAGAAAATGGGCTACTTTGAGGTGGCCCTTTCATTTGCTCCCGTTGAACCTGTTTCACTTGTCATCAGCCCAGAGGGACAAAGCAGGAGAGGAAGGGAGAGAATAACTCCCAGTGTCCTGAGGTTGGACTTCCCCAGGATTTTCTAGAGCATGATTGCCCTCCCAGCTCAGGCTTCAAGCACCCTGAGTACGACTGGTTTCCAGCGCAACTGTCAGCAGTTAAGGAATCAAAGAAAGCATAAATCACCTTTTTTTCCCCATGCTATTGAAGACTTTGGCACTTGGAGACCTAGTCCGGTGCCACCATCCCAGGGACGCGAGTGGCACTGGGGGTCGGCATCCCCCGGCTACAGCGGAACGGGGACGGTGACTGCCCGCAGCGCGGCCCGAGTTGCCAGGACCGTCCCCTCCTGCAGAGACATCGAGCAGGCGTTTCCACTAGATGGCATCTCCGTTCTGCAGACATCTCCAGCTCCCCTGGCGTTATCTAATCCTCACGGGTTCACACAGCTCCTAGAGCATCATTCCAGCATTTAGCAATTAAAGACGGGCAAATATATTTTGCTAGCCTACATCAATTTCTACTCCAGGATACCACACAAAAGAACCACAGACTAGCAGATCTGGAACATCTTCCTTCCAAACATCCCTTCCAAACACACTGATACTGCTGTAAATGATCTCCCAGTGTCAGAGAGTTTGTACTCTCTGTACTTCAGCACATTTATTTCCAGGTGTGCTTCCTGATTAGGGCAATCTTTTCAATACTGATAGCAAATTTTTTAGATTTGTCGTGTTTATGGGCTAATCCGTCAGGTCAAACGATATCAAAACAAGGTATTTATTGACACTGCAAAATTCCATCTGTGAACTGCATTATAACATGTGCAAGCTATATAGTTTGGGCTGTGACAAGCTTGGTGAACAAAATATCAGCTGCAGCAGACCTCTCTAAGTCTCCTGCACTACGGTTTCATCAGAACCTGTGTTTGAAACTTGTAATACATCCCACACTGATGTGTCTGGAGTAACAAGGGTAGCTCATTGAAAAAGGCTCTGCAACAACTGGTCTGTTTGCACCAGGAGGGCTAAGCAGCCTTCCTTTGGCTAACTGGGTTTGTCAGAGTACCTGCAGCTCTGCTGTGACTGATAGATAGCCCCATCCTGGAGCCAAAGGAATATATTTTGGTGAACACTCTTAAGGACACCAATGGCACCATGTGTCTGCCCCTCTCCCCTGCTGCATTGTTTATATGGTTTGGGGACCAGAGAAGCACACCTAGATTAACAGAAGAG
>NW_010109023.1:0-15507 GCF_000699245.1 Pterocles gutturalis
TCCCTGCTCGCACCCGGCGCCGCCGGCCGAGCTGCCCGCTGGCCTTACCGCCTGCTGCCCCGGCTGCGGTCACGGACCCTCCCTCCAGTAAACCCAGCTTCTCGATCCGAGAGAAATTCAACTCCCGGAGCTGCCTGAGCTGCTGAGGGCTCGGGTCTCTCCCGTCCCGCAGGCTGCGGTGTGCTCGGTTGTGCGAGGGAGAGGAGCCGAGCCCGGAGGTGCGGTGGCAGCGGAGGGGATAGCGGTACCAGTGATTTCATTGGCAAGACCCCTTCAGAAAACGAGACCGCTGGCACGCCAGCTCTAGTGAATTACTGATGCCTGCTTGTAAAGCAGGTGCAGGAAATTAAATGATAATGTTATTTGAACATGATTTCACTTTGCTGCTGTTGGGAAGGCTGGAAAAGTTAATGATGGTGTAGCTGCTGTCAGTACATGTGACTGACAGAATAGCTCTGATGATGAATAAGGTGCCTTGCAAGAATAATTATAAAAATTGCATCTTAGGTATGAGATTATTTTTTTTTTTTTACAGAAAATGTGATTAGAAAAATATCTGCCACTTTCTGTGTTTTGTTAAATTTATGTGTATCTATACGCTGCAGTCGGCTTAGAAGAAAAGCTGGTACTGTCTTTAGACAAAAAGGTATGTTGTTGAAGCCAGACTGTATTTTTGTGAGATTTAAACTGTAAACTTTATACAGGCTGCTCTAGGCACTTGTATATTTTGCAAGGCAGAGAAATACCGTGCTTTGGTTTCTTTTGCACTTAATCTGAAATAATTATATATTGTCCTCGTGTGATTTGAAGTCTGCTTCAGCAGTCACTGGCAGTGTTGTGACACCAGACAGTTTAGCCAATATATTTAAAATTGAAAACCTGGGAGAAAAAAAAATAAAATAAAATTAGTCGTTACTAATAAAATGAAAATTTACTGCCCTTAAAACTAACATCTGAGTTAGTATTACTAAGGTGTTACCTCTGAGTTTAATAAAGCACTAAAGGAGTATATTTCTAATTTATTTCTAAATTTATATAAGTCTTTGTAGCTCCTTAGAACAGATAAATGATACTTTGAATGTGACTGGCAACTTTCTCTTTTCTTTACAGTTAAATTCTTGTTTGTAGTTTTCTGATGGGGTGAGGGGAAAAGAATAAGAAGAGATTGTTCTGAATATGATTATTTTCTGTTTCAGGTTTGTAACTGATTGTTCACATGTGTCCAGGGGGAGATGAAGTACACTGGATCCTGCATGGTTTGGCTTTATATGGCAGTCTTCCTCCTCCTTCCTGTTTCTACTTCCGTGGCTGTCAGTGACCAGACAGGTACACTTCCATTTCTCTTGCCCGTCACAGACCAAAGGCGTACATTTCAGTACTGAAAAAATTTGAACAAATAATGACAGTACATAGAAACTACGCAGTATGGGCAGATAAAGTTATACAAGATTTTTTTAATCTCTCTTTTTAAAAAGTCTTAAGTTTGAAGCAGTTCCAAAGCAGCCTTTCTGTTTCCTGTACTTGGAAGATCCATGTTTGGAAGCAGCTGTAGTTCCTCGGAGTTTTGTTTTGTACTTTTTCAGCTTAGCGTACAAAACAAGATTCTAAATGAGAGCTTGCAAAACTTGTGTGAACTAAATCATGTGGCTTTATCAGAGCAGATCAGTGACCACATTGACCTAAACAACCTAATGCTCATGTTAACCTCACCTAAACTTAAGCCCCAGACCAGATCATACGTTTCACAGATCTAAACAAACCCTTGTGACTAAGAAGGCAGGGGAAAGGAATATAGTGATGTTTTTAAATGTAAAAGCTGTTACCAGTCTTCTGCAGATTGTCTCATACTTCTGTTTTCTTTTTTCTCTTACTTCTCACATGTTATTTAGCGCTCTCACTTAAACTCCACTTTGACTTTCTGGAGTGTGGTAAATTCTGTCTCAAAGGCATGTCTCAGGTGCTTGTAGAATTAGGAGTTGTCAGTTTTCTAGAACTAGTCGGCCTCAGCGCATATCTCATCTTTCTAGAATTTTCCTACAGTTGTTAGCAAGGAGAATGTGCCTGTTGCTATTTAAATAGAAATAAAAAGAGTTCTTTTTCTTTTTTTTTTTAATGAAACTTATTTTTAGTAATACTGTTTTTCCAGAAACCTGATGAAAGATAATAGAAGCTATACATATTCAACATTTTTGAATCTCCATAACAGATTTGAAACTCGAGCCCAAGAAATTTAAAAAAGTAAATGAGTAGGATAATAATCCTTTTACTACTTCTGGAAACAATAAGTAGTAATATTTAATAAATAAATATAATGTGTGAGCTCTAAGGTAAGAATAATGCATTGTGAAGAGTCTGAATTTGAGTCAAAGACTTTTTTGCCTCGTATTTTTATGGCAGGAAGGCTAAGTGCTCTACTGATGAATTATTCTTAAAGCCTGTGAGTGAGCCTACATCATAGCTGTGCAATCATTCTCTTCATCTGTCTGAAAGAAGCAAAATAGGTTGCTGCCTTTGTTGTTACTAGCTGGTGAATTATGGAAGGGAAGTTTAAAAAGTGCTAAAAGGGTTTGAGTGCAGAAGGAGGTTGCCTGATAATATACATGAATAAATGTAAACTTGAAAAAAAATAAAATGCTAAGAAGCATCATCTCTTTTCTTTTTATGTTTCTTTTTTTTTCCTAATGAAAAGATGTCTTAGTAGAAGGTAGACAAGTCACAGAAGATGTGACAGATACGCAGAACTGCTAATAAACGGTGTATCTGAACTGTACATTACGTTCTGTTGCAAGTTTGTGGCTAGGCAGCCGGCAGGGAAGTTGCAGTTTTCCTTAACGAGATTACCACAAATGGATCAGAAATGGGTCCAATTCAACTGCTAGGAAGAAGAGAGAGGTCGAACCTCTCCTGAGACTAACTGGTGATGTGTAATTGGGAGAGGCTTCTGTAGTTTGAGGTGATACAGCCAGATGGTGAGTAGATAGCTGCCAGCTTGAGCAGCTCTGCTGACAGCAGGGAATAGGCTCAGAGTGAAGCCTCAAGTTGATAACGTGAAAGAGATTCTTCTAGAGACTGCAGAGATTATTGCTATCTAAAAAAAGAAATACAAGTTACAGTCCAGAAAGCTGGAGTTGAGAAATAATGGACCCTGCAGTAGTGCAGTGCTAAGGGGTACAGGTGTGTCTTCAAGCCTCTTGCTGATCTGTCCCCTTCAGCTGAACTGAGTGCTCTGTGTTGCAAAATGGTCTTGTTCTAGTTTGATAATTTGCATGCAGATGAATCTGTTACAAATTGGAAATGTGCTCACTTCAAGAAGGGAGAAATGGCTAATCTTTTTTTTTTTCTTTCTTTCTTTCTGTCATTAACGGGCTCTTTCTTGGGCCTTTGTTCTCTCTCGTACCAATTCTGTCTGTATCAGCACTGGTCCTTCAGGATCTGCCTAGGAAATCCTTTTGGTTTGCTTGCTTCAATTATTGCATTTACATCCTGAACTTTCTCACCTGATCTACTTGAGTCTAAAGGAATGGGTTTCAAATGCAGGGAAAAGTGTAAATTGAAGTTAATTTCAAGGTGGGGTGGAGGGAGGAAGTGTGTTAGGCAAAGGAAATCGTAAGAGCAAAAGAAAGGAGTAACTTACGTGTGTACGTAGGGGAGAGCTTTCTGAGCTGGAATTCTGAATATACTTTGGGAGTTACTCATTGGGTCCATAGAATCACAGAACAGTTTGGGTTGGAAAGGACCTTAAAGATCATCAAGTTCCAACCCCCTGCCATGGGCAGGGACACCTCCCACTAGCCCAGGTTGCTCAAAGCCTCATCCAGCCTGGCCTTGAACCCCTCCAGGGATGGGGCATCCACAGCTTCTCTGGGCAACCTGGGCCACTGCCTCACCACCCGCACAGGGAAAAATTTCTTCCTAATGTCTAGTCTAAATCCGCCCTCTTTCAGCTTATACCCATTACCCCTTGTCCTGTCACTACTGTTGTAATAAATAAATACCAGTATTGGAAAAAAATGTCAGAGGGTGACAGAGTAAGCTGGATCTTCTCAGAACAGTCCTCCTTAGGCTCTGGACATGTGCCAGTAACTGTTAAATTCACATCAAAATTTTCTTTCAGTTCTCATTTTTCCAGAAGTTTTGATGTGCTAATCATTCATCAGAAGGAAACACTTCTAATGTCAGAATATAGCAAATTCGAGGGAGAGGCTTCAGGAGTTTTCCACAATCATGTTTTTGATCTGACTTCAAGAATATTTTCTTCATGTTATCAGCTTACATTTTTTTTGTTGTTGGAAACATTTGGTTTTGGATCATGGACATGAGCTCTTTCTGTAGTGACATATAAAGTTCTAATTTGATCATTCCTGAATGCTTCATGTTAAGAAAATTAATAACTTTTGCCGTTCCCAGATCATTGCTGCTTTTTTGACTTTCTTTTACAATCACTGTTTTTCAAAGTCATTTGCTAACCCATGAAAAATGTAGTATAAACAAAGTCCTGGGACTGTCAGACATGGTGAATTTCCATTGCCTTGTGACATGGAATGTGTTGTGAATAGTATTGGCTCTAGATTGTAATTTTAGATAGGCACTTTAACCCAAATACAGTGAGTGGTTTCAAGTATGCAAATCAGTTCAGCTTTTTGGTTTTCATGTTTTAGTATGGCTAGATGCTTCCCAAAATCAAGATAATGGCTCTACAGTAACTCATGTACAATGTATTCATATTCTTAATATCTAATGATGAAACTTAAGGTTGGATCCACAAACTATTGTCAGCACTGCAGTGTTTAAGCAATGCTGCTACCCTTGGATTCCTTAACTTGTCGTTAAATATTAAGTCGTCTTGGGCAGTGAATAAGGAGCTTTAGGTATCTCTGAGAATGTGGTTAATGAAAGTCCGCACGCTGTGGAAAGCCCCTTTAGCTAGTAAGTAGTATGTAAGAGACACCCCAGACCACAAAGGGGAACATCCTCAGCTGCACACATTCTCCCAGCGTGAAGCCTGTAAACTAGATCAGCCCATTTTTTTATGGAAAGGTAGAGAAACAAAAGAGCACCAACTCCTACAGCCAGGATATTCACCTGGGATGTGAAGTCCTGTTTTTCACCACCTACTGTTCCTCATGGTTCTACTCTTTATCCAGCTCTCCAAGGTCTAGTGTGAGCATCCTAATAGTTAAGCTCTGTTGGTAGAGATTTCTTAATCCTGCCCACCAAAACCGTTAAAATTATTTACATAACCATTTAAATAGTCACCAGACTTAGAGGTGACTTCTTTCCTCTGTCAGCAAAGTTGTAGATTCTGTCTCCTTCGTTCCTCTTCCTTGCCTTAATTAACACATGTATTGTAATGTAGTGTGATGTGGCTTACAGAATAAAAAAGGAAAACAAAAATATCACATCTGATTTTCTGGTACTTCTATACATGAGGCTACAGGTATGTAGGAAATCTGAATTCTTGACCCTCTCGAAAGCAGGCCAGCTGGGTCTGCTTATCTTCAGTACAAATTCCTTTGAGGTGGACTCACTGAATGTAATTGCTGACACTTGCAGGTATGTAGTACTCTCTGAAGAAGTTCTCTATGCATATATATTTATGAAGCCTAATCCAGTAAGAGTGTGAGACAAATCCTAGCTAATACAGGTTTCTGTCTGAAGCTTGAGTCCGACATAGGATGTGGGTATACGTTAGGTGGGGCTTTGTTGTTTGGCCATGTTCATTTGGCTGGTCATGCTTACTGATGGAAACCTTGGTGCCCTTGCAGTGTGCACATCGGTGGTGTTAGATGGCAGCTGAAAACTTCACCTGAACATAAAGTGTAATTATAAAGTAGCAGGTAGGTACTTGTAAAGTGAATCTAGCCATTGCAGGTTAGAGTTGATCTGGAGGAGCCAAGACTGCTTTTTAGGAGCTACAGTTTCCAGTCAGGAAGTGCACACAAGAAATGGCTGTAAGACTGAGACTGAAGCATGCACCAGAGTCTCCTCTGTCCTCATTTGCACGGAAAGGAAAACTGGGCATGGGGCCTAAATGGAAGCTGCAGTGTGCTTCAACAGGTGCTCTGATCATTCCAGGAATTCAGAACATGCCATTGCATGTTGCAGCAGATAAATCCAGATGCAATGCCATTACTTTAATTTTTTTGTATAACACTGCTAGAAAACAAAACAAAACAAAATTTACTAGTATCTTATTAGAGAGACAGAGGATCAATGATCTATGATATACCTGCTTGATATATATAAATACATATTTTCAAGGTTATCGGCTTGATTTTATAGTAATAATCTCCTACATAGAGCTCATGGATTTTTCAAGATTAAGGTATGTAATTTGTCCTATAGATAGGTGATCTCATTAATTTAAAGGTATGCTAACCTCAGCTTTGACATCACCATTTTAATATGAATTGGGGACTTCAATCCAGACAGACCCAGTTTTATCACATGCAGAGCAACCTACTACGTTCAGACAAGGTTACCCCACCGCAAAATCTAAGCTCGTTCTTTTTGCTGCTTCATTAGTTTTATAGTGATGTATTCTAAAAGGACAGGTAGGTGCATGGTTTCGATGCCTGGGTTAGCGGTACGGGTTTGTCTTGTTCTTTTTCTTTCCTGAGTGTCTTCAAACAGATCTTCTAATTCAGCTACCCACAGGCTGAATGGGTAAACTGTTTTGTGTCTCAGGCCAAAGGAAATTCCAAGATCTGCTAGCAGTACTAAAAATCTTTAAAAAGCTAACTTTTTGACTATACAAACTATACCTGTGGAAAGAATTTTCATTGATCTATACCAATGAAAACTGTTGGGTTTTGGTATGGAGAAGTTTTTAGAGTTTTGCCTTAGTTCTCTGGTGAAAAGAAATGCATTGGGCTAAAGGAGCGCATCAGCAACATGAGATGGAAGATTTGTAGTAACCCTTTCAGTTCTTCTGGGGATATAGAATACAACCAAATAAGTAACACTTACATGGCCTGTATGTGCTGTGACTGTTATGCCACTGATAAAAATAGGTCCACAGTCCAGTCTGTGGCATGTGAGGAATCGTTGCTATCATCTGGATAACGCAGAAATTGAGGCTTGAGTCTTTATTTGGACTTGGAAGAAAGTGTTTGGGGGCCATAAACTAAATCTTCATAGTCTTGAGCCACTCAGCCCTCATGTGAGTTAATGCCGGGAAAAAAAAAAAAAAAAAAAAAAAAAAAAAAGAGCACAGTTGTGTCCCAGGTTCTCTAGAGCTTACTACAGCAGTTCAAGGTAAAATCAGCAGTAATATTTGTCTGCTCTTGTAATACGTACTATAAAATAATTTAACCAAAAAGGGAATCTGCCACATAGTCTTCATATATATATATATATTAAAAAAATCTTGGTTAGAAAACATGTAGAGTTCAGAAAACCATTTGTCATTGTACGTGTGACACTATTGTGGCTACAGCCATAACAGGCTTCCTTTACACCAACATCTTTCTTATAGCTGTACTTGTGTAAATCTGCTATAGATATACTCCTTGTTTTAGAGTAGCTATAGATAAAAGCCTGTAATTTAATAATCTGTATAAGTGGTTGAAGGCTGAGGTTTGTAGATTAAAGGGTATCTAAGGTGATCCTGTTTCTGTCCCGTGGTGTGTGTGTGTATGTCAAATGGTGTATTGAAATTGCTGTGTTAGTATGTAACTCTAGTACGTAAAACGCCCTGCAAACCAAGAATGATGAAACATATAATTTCTGTTTCAGAGATTCCAACATGAATGTTCTTGACAGTTCTGCATCTTTTCTGGGGAAAGGGAAGTTAGTATTTTTAATGCATATGTTTAGTCTCATTTGTCATTAAACTATCTATCTGTATAGGTAGATGCATGTGTATACACATATTTATGTATATATGTGAAGGAAAGAAAGAATACATTATTTTAGAGCCTTAGAAATTAATTTATGAGTGATGTACAATTATAGACTGCAATTTAGATGTAAAGGACATGAAACTTGATGAATCCTACAAAAAAATGTCTTCCATCCAGTCTGTTCTTTAAGTAGTTGAAATAGCTTTGATTAACCATGTTGTCAGGAGGTGTCTTTGTATTACATATAATTTAGTTTCACTTTTACTGTTTAATCCAGATCGAATACTGTAAGATGTTTAAGAGATTGGAAGACTTTTGAAGGATAATATGCTTTCTACATTGCTAGAGAATGAATGACAGATTTCACATGCTTCAAGATTCCCCATAGAGCTATTTTGAATGCCAACTTTCAGTCTGGATGCTTTTTGAAATCTTTAAATATAGATGATTTCCAGGTTAATGGTAGGACATTCCTCCTTACTTTTCTCATTGAACTGACACTTCAGAAAGCCCCTCGACCTTCAGTGTTCAGCAGCTTCAGATACACCATCTTTTTAGTTGTGTCAGCTCAACATGGAACTCTGTGCTTGATAAGCACATGGGTCTAATCTTGCTTCTCATTTTATGTTTGATAGTTTTATTAGAGTTCAGTAGGGCTATTTGCAAAGTTTGTTGAAGAGCTCTATTTCTGACCCATGCACAAAAGTGACATTTCTCTGTGCTTGCTGCTTCGAAGTGTCTATTCCTGTGTATATATGAAAAAAAGAGAAGAAAGGATTTTATGCAAGTAAGATACTTAATAATACAAGTTTTGATCAAAGTGTGCAGTTAGGTTTAAGTTTAGAATGTACCATGTTCCAAATTTTAGAACATTCTGCTTTTTTTTACGTAAATGCTTTGGTTTAGACTTAACCCCTGTAAAGCTGCATAATTTTCCACCTTTTATTTTTCAAAATATAAATATTGCTTACATTGTTTATTATATGATATGATTATATCCTTGTTAATAGGCATTTTGAAATTACTGTTTACTGAAGTCATGGTAATCAAGCATTTATACTTTATTTTTTCATGTTCATTAATGAAGGAAAAAGATTTTTCTAATAATAATATATTTTCTAATAATATAGAAAATATTCCAATAATTTGAAATAAAAACCACTTAAAACAGATGTTATTGCTTTATAGAGTATTATAGATGGAAAGAGCTTTGTAAGAATTTAGTGTTTTTCTTCTGGTTGTATTGTTCTTGTGAGCTTCGATCATAAACTGCTACATTAAAATGTGACAAAATTTGTATCTCCTTATATTGTTAGAAGTGTAGCAGGAAATGTGACATATCATTGCTCATTTAGATTTTGTAATATGGTTTATTGCTATTTTTCGTATCCTAAAGAAACAAAAAGAAACATTCCTATCAATATTACTGTCACTGTCATGATGGTTTGTTTGGATTCGGTTTTGTTTGATAGAACTTTGTCGTGGATTATAAACTGTATTCTCTTGAAGGTGCTGTGTGTCCTTTACTGAAAACAGCTGTCCATCATCTCAAACAAATCAACAGAGACACTCTTGGTGTTTCAGGTAAATGACTGCATTAATATGGATCTCTAAATTAATTGATTAGTAGTGGATGTAATCTTAGTCCAAATGAAGCTGGTTTTAAAACTGAAAGGACAACCCCATGTTCCAAAAATTTGTGTTGTTTCTGGGAAGGTAGGGTTAAAATCAAAACATGTTGTTCTTGGAAAGTATTGGTTCAAGTTCTGCAACCATACTCGTTTCCGTTGTTTGTCCCAAACATCCTTCGTTCTTATCGGATCCGATGATAAAAGGAAATAACAAATGCACTTCTCAGGTCTTGGTCATCTGCTGAGAGTTTTTTGCACTGGCAGTTTCTCTGGCGATAAAATGAATATTGGAAGTTTCTCAGACGTAAAGTACTGGTTTTCAAAACAGCTTGTCAGTCTGTACTCTAGAAAGTCATTAAGCATGCTGAAAGTCAGTATTTACCTCCATTTTAAAAATGACATTAAATAAACTAAGTCATTGTATTGTATTCCATAGGGTTTGATCTGGCAGAAAGCTTTTCTTTGAGGCAAACATCTTGTGGAGGGGAAAAAATCTGCTTTAAACTGGGAAGCGCGCCTCTTGTCAGAGACACCAAGTAAGTAAGATATTACTTTCATCCTAAATCTTAAAAGACAAATTTCAGACTAAATGCTCCTAATGAACTGAAACACTGAGCAGTGTATCCAAAGGGTGCTACAGAAAGGCAAGTATGTCTGTTACCAGGCATTTTCACCTGTAACAGTTTTTTCTTCAGAAAGGTTTTGATTCAGGTGTGTTTTTTCTTCTAGAATCTGTACGTAGCTAGGTAGAAAGTTAATTGCAAGTGTCTTTTTCTCAAATCATGATTCTGATACTGAAAACTTTAGTGTTTATACTTAAATATTTATAAAACAAAGGGAAAAAAAGAACTTTCAGGATACGACAAGAAGTGTTACAGGAATCTTCCCTCAGTGAAGTGGGTTGTCCTGTTTCTCATTACCGCTGGCGGGATTAAAAAGAGAGTGTAACCATTTCCTTAAATGCTATATTTTCATGTGTGTTTTGGTTTGGTTTTTTCCAGTGGAATTGGCATCTTGCTTTTGAGCAACAATGGAACGGTGCATTCTCAGTGTAGAGGTGAAACTGGGCAGCGTCCTAATCCGACACAGGGTGGGATGAAGGGCAGAGACTGCATGAAAAATCAAAAAGCAGGCAAAAGAGAGCAAGGTACAATGGGACTGGATGGATTTAAGTTTGCACAGGGACAAGGAAATGGCAAGAAGCAGTTAGGAATGTAGTTTCAAGTTCCCTGTGCTCAGTGGAGAGAGAAAAAGAGAGAGAGTCATCTTAGAGCTTCTTGGTTGGGATGTGCTCTGAGTCATGGGGCTGTGGTTTCCGTACAGAGTGTTCCTGCGATGAGGGGGAACGCAGCTGTATTCCTGGGTCTTCAGGTTGGGTGTTCTCTGTTGAGAAAGGTCTGGCTCCAGCTTGCCAAGGAGAAAATACACCCAGCCCTCAGGCTTCCCCTTTGGGCAGAGCAGAGAGGGGCTGTGGGCAGCAGAAGGACAGGATAGAGGGAGAAGAGAGGAACTGGGGGCACCCAGAAATGAAACAAAGTGCTCTTTGGGAGAGAAGAACGATGAAAGAAATAGGACCTAAATAGTCTAGATTACTAGATAGCTTCCAAGTTTTTCTGAGGTGTTGGATACTGTAAGTGGTAAACTTTTACGCTTGTGTAATTCTGCAGAGTTAAAGTTAATTGCTGGCTATTTTTTTAAATACCTTGAAAATTTGCTATTGAAGGAAAAACTACTAGATAAAATTACTTGACACAGAGAGCACTTTGTTTTTATCAGAGCCTTCCCAGTATTACCAAGATTGTTGTTAGGAGAGAAACAGATAAAATTAGGTACCACTCATGTGCTTCTTTACTAAAAATATTTTGGAAGTTTGTCAGTAAAAAAACTTTAAAAAAAAAATCCATTATTCATTTTGCAGGTTTTTAAAGACTTTTTTCAATGGATGGGAATTTGAGGGAAATGTGAAACTATAGAAGAGCAGAAAATCAAGGCAATAACAAAAAATGTGGGGCAATTTTCTTTTAGGAATAAGAAGCTAAGTAGTCCTTTGTGTGCACTGAAACACATGTTGCAAGCTGACTTTACTCTGAAACTGTAAGAAAATCAAGGCCAAAAATAAAGTGAGAGGAGCTAGAAACTGGAAAAGGGTGAATGATTTGAAACTCCTGTTTATTTAAGGGAAAATTCACAATTCAAACAGATGTGTTTGTAAGAATTTGGTGTTTTTGGAAGAGGTCGGACAGGTGATTTTGAAGTTGAAAAATGTCAAGCTTTTCCCCTAGCTTTTATTAGTAGGCCTGAATACTAATGTCTGTGCTTTATGTTCTTTTTTTTACAAATGGTTTATTAGTGGTGGCAATGAAAAGGGGGAATTCATGTCATGGCTGATAGCTGTGGCTTGGCAAAGCCTTAACTCTTAGTGGTTGCAAGGAAAATACTCTAGGAAGACAGATTTTTTTTTTTTTTCCTGTATTTTATCTGTTCACCTTTTTGGAGGGAGCTTGACTCTGAGACAAAAATGGCTATTTTTTCTTCATTTTCAGCGTAACTTGGGCAGGGGATGAAGAATTTCTGTAAACAGTAAACCTGGAAGGCAGGTGATTTGGCTTTAATGGTCACTTGCTTTTCCCATTCCTCTCCCTCTCCGTTGTTTTCTGCTGTGTATCCTCGTTGAAGAGAAACTAAAGACAAAATCTTTCCAGTTTCCCCTAAAAATATGTGTATCTAATGGATGGAAGTTTTAGCTGGATGAAGCAACTAAGATTGTTATTAATAAGATGTGTAACAATGCTAATGTATGAATAAAGTTAGTCTGAAAATTGATATCCCTTTATGGATGTTAATAAGGTACAGGATAAGCTTTTCTGTCCGCTTGCTGCAGAAGTAAATAGTACTTCTTACATGTATCTCACTGAACAAAAAAAAGTTTTAAAAGTCTTTTCAATAGCATTCAAGCATTGCAGAATTTCTCTTAAATCCTAGTTGTTCATGCAACAGCCTTGCTCGTGCTTTTTTAACCTTTCTTCACAGAGAAAGGCATGTCATCGTTAAGGAGAGAATTTACTTTCTTTATTCAATATGTTGAATATACAATAGCTTCCTGTTGTTGAGATAACACTTCAGACAAGATTTTTTTTTAATTAAAAATACTTTAAACAAATAATTTTTAATCTTCTGAACTTCTGAGTTGTTTTTTGAAATAAGGGCAGAGGGCAGTCAGGAGCACAAAGGCAGGTTTTGACATGGTGGGGTTACAGTGAAGGCTGATCAGGGACTCAGATATCTGTCATCATAACCTTATACTTTATCTCAGTTACCCATGGACAATGTCTTGTAATAGAGTATTTTTATTTGAATCTCCTTCTCTGACATTATGTCGGATAGTGTGGTTCCAGACCCCTTGCATTATTAGATACACGGAGGTTTTTAGGGTCGTTCTGCCTCAGAAAATACGTTAGTAGACGTGGTGTGCAGTAAGCAGCAGAACAGTGTTTGTTATCCATCCTGCAGGAAACTGGGAGTATCTGATTAAGCTGACTAGCAAGTATCAAGTAACTTAGCACATGTCCTCTTGCATTTCATTCATTCAGTTGTAGTGTGGGTAATAGAAAGCTATGCTGTGCCATTTTTTCTTCTGTGATGCCATTTTGGTTTTTTTTCAATGGACCTGGAGTAGTGTTGCACCTATTTATATGTTGTGAATAATTTACAATGCAGTGTCAGCTTGGGAAATTGATTATGTCTATTTATGTTGGATTTTGGTTGTCTCTGTATCTCTTTTGGTGAGGCAGTTATGTACGTATTTTCTCTTGTGATAGGAGGTGCTTAGCTTTTCTTATGCTTCACATACATGGCTATTAAATATTAATTCTAATCAGTTCATATTTTCAGGATTGAAGAGTGGTTTTTAAATGAAAATACTGTGAGTTACTTATTGAAATTCTTACGTGGACTTTAGTAGAAGTTATTCCTGAGCAAAGTAGTAGAATTGAACCTTTGAATCCTAAGGAAATCACAGTAAAATACAGTTATGCAGACAATCTAATTTTATAGTCATAATGTTTTAATTTGATTTCAATAAATACAGTATGGAGTCACATTTGGTTATCTAATTGAACACGTACTGCCTACGCAGTGTATTTCACTTTGGCATAGGGCTTGCTAACAAAAGCAGCACAGGGCACTGTACTGATAGCAACTCCTTTAGAGCTGCCAGCAGTATTCAGTACTTCTGGATGTGAGGCTAATCTTTGCTCTTTAGTTGCCTTAGAGTAAATAACAGCATGCTGAAATAATTTTGCTGTCCTCTAAAGACGGATCAGATGCCAGTTGTTCCTCATTCTCACTTCTCTGGGTTGCTGGTGGGCCATTTCTCTTCTCTGAGAGCGCCAATAAAGGACATAGTAAGTAGATTTCGGCTGAGTTTCAGAATGTTTTTGAAATGGATGTTGATGATTAGCAAATCTCAGTGGCACAGTCGTGGCTTTCTTATTTTGTAGTTTGGTTTGACAAACCGTATTAATTTACTGAAGAGATTATCGTAGCTGGCTGTTAAATGATCTCAGAGTTACAGCGGTTGGGATTACTCTCACATCTTTTTTAGGAATTCTTCCCCTTTTGGTGTAAGATACTGCGAAAGAGCTTGGATTTTGACTGTATTTGGACTACTGAGCTTCATCAGCAATGTTGTCACTCCCTGCTGCCAGAAGAACTGTGGCTGTGGCTTGGGCCATATTTCAGAGAAATTGTTTCACCCCCTTGTGATGTCTAGTTGCTGGATGCAGAAATACTGTTCCCACTTCTGTCACTGTATTCCAGGCTTGAGAATTATTTCTGCTAAGAACAGAAATCAATGATGAAAGAATATTTATGTGGAGTTTTTTGTTTGTTTTTAATGCTAGCCTTTTTAATCACAAAAAATAGATAGGGAATTGCATTTCCTAGAGCGCAGTTGGCATCGAGCAAGGCAGTTTCTGTGCTCAGCCTTTTCATAGGCACCTATCTCTGTCTTTGCAACTATTTACTTTGTTCTCTGGTTGTATCTGATGAGACTTCTTTCTTCACCAAAATAGTAAATACAGAGATCCTTGCATATGACTTCATCAGTCAGTGAATGTCCATGTGGGCATGACATAGATGACACCAATGACATAGATGATGGGATTGAGTGCACCCGCTGTAAATTTGCGAATGACACCAAGCTGAGTGGTGAGGTTGACACCCCTGAGGGACAGGATGCCATCCAGAGAGACCTTGACAAGCTGAAGAAGTGGGCTTGTGAAAACCTCATGAGGTTCAACAAGGCCAAATGCAAGGTCCTACACATGGGTCATGGCAACCCCCAGTATCAATACAGGCTGGGGGATGAGGAGATTGAGAGCCGCCCTGCAGAGAAAGACCTGGGTGTCCTGGCGGATGAGAAGTTGAACATGAGACAGCAATGTGCAGTTGCAGCCCAGAAAGCCAACTGTATCCTGGGCTGCATCAAAATAAGTGTGGTCAGCAGGTTGAGGGAGGTGATTCTCCCTCTCTACTCTGCTCTTGTGAGACCCCACCTGGAGTACTGCACCCAGCTCTGGAGCCCTCAGCACAGGAAGGACATGGACCTGTTGGAGTGAGTCTAGAGGAGGGCCACGACACGAAAATGAGGCCTGGAACACCTCCCCAGTGAGAGGCTGAGAGAGTTGGGGTTGTTCACCTTGGAGAAGAGAAGACTCCGAGGAGACCTGATTGCAACCTTTCAGTACCTAAAAAGGCAGCTTATAAGAAAGATGGAGATAACTTTTTAACAGGGCCTGGAATAATAGGACAGGGGGTGTAATGGCTTTAAACTAAAAGAGGAGAGGTTTAGACTAGATATAAGGAAAAAATATTTACACTTAGGGTGGTGAAATACTGGAACGTGTTGCCCAGGGAGGTGGTAGATGCCCTGTCCCTGGAACCGTTCCAGGTCAGGTTGGATGGGGCTCTGGGCAACCTGATCTAGTGGAAGATGTCCCTGCTCACTGCAGGGGGGTTGGACTAGATGACCT
>NW_010109023.1:15585-49379 GCF_000699245.1 Pterocles gutturalis
GTTCAGCAGTTATCTTGAAAAATATTAAGATATATGTTAAGAAGTCATATAACTATTCCTTAAATACAACATAGAATGGATAGATAGGAATTTCACCAGTTTACAAAAAATTTATCGAAAACTTTAAAGACACCTACTGAAAATGGCAATGAAGGGGCATCCCTGTTTGGTGGCAGTAGTTAGTTATGTTAACCAGCTTTTATCTGTGCTTACACAGAGTCCTACTAGCCTTTGGTCTATTGAAGTAATAGATAGGTATGTAAGAAACCACCTCTCCCCTCCTATATCGCATATTGATTCGTGGTCATTTGAGCTGTTGCAGCCACCAATGCTGAGACTGCAATATCTGGTATTTTGGTTGCGGAGTATTTTCAAGAAAAGGGCCTTGTCTCTGGAATTTGCTTCCTGAGTGTAGAGGCCTGAATTTAGTACAAATCCTGATGCTTTCTTCAGGTCTTTTAAAGTAGCGGATCAGAAGCTGCAGAGATACAATATTTTTTCCAATTCTGGTTGAAAGGTACTGAAATTGTATAGTTTATTTCCAGAAAATTGAAAACTCACTGTGTTTTATAAATTAAAAATAAGGATAATACAGGGATTCCTGTTGAAAGAACAAATTGGAGCTTTACCTACCATGTAAATACTAATTATTCCATAACTAAGAAGAAAACCAGGGCCTCTTACTGTGAAAAATGATAGGACAATGCTTCTTTAAGGAATGAAAACGTGTGAATGTCTCTTTCTGCATATTTGGGCTTGTTTCTAGCTGACAATTTACAAGAAATATGCCAAGATATTTTTATAAATACAGACATTAAGTTATTTTAATTGCCATTTTGGGCTTGGATCATCTTATTTAACATGCAATTTACTGTGTGGAAAGAGTTGGGAAAGCAAAAGTAACAACAGATAGGTGTCAGAGGGGAAGAATAGATATATAAAAATACTTGCATAGAAAGCAGACTGTGAGGGAACAGAGCAGAAAAACCATTTTAATTATGCCACTGACTGTAGCAGATCTAAATTCTTTGATCTCTGGTGTGTTCCTCAGACAGCAGAGCACTTAACATGGCAGTGTCACACCAGTTAAATTGGTAAGACAATGTTGGGCGAAGCAAACTGTTTCTTTTCTTTTTTCCCCCAGCAATGTTGTTCTTGCTATAAAGCACTTGCAGATGAAGGGAAGGAGCTCTTGGGAGATGTGTACTTCAAGGGCACTGGTCCACAACAAGAGTGTGCGGGAAACCAGCAGTGTTGGTGTGTGCCTCACAGTTCAGGATGAAACTTAAGGAAGGCAATAAGCAAATCACAGAAGCACTGGGAGAACAAGTAGTAAACATAGTTTACTTTCCTTAAAAAGCTCTCCTTAATTTAAAAAACATGTATTTTGGTTCAGGCTAGTGTTATTTTTTTCCTGCTGCCTTTGTTTTAAATGAGAAGTCTATCCAGCCAAGATTGTTATTTGGAAGAAGATAAAATTAGGAGTTCACCTTCACAGCACTCCTCTCCAGCTCTCAGCCTCATCTTACTTCCTCTGCATCAGCATCAGCCTCTCTGGTCAGCGAGGCCAGCGGCTGATCCCCTTAGCTGTGTGATCTCCAGCAATCGCAGCAGGGAAGGAGGAGGAACTCCCTGCTGGGGCAGGGAACAGCCTGCTGTTAGCGTAAGCATACACTGAAATTGCACCTTCAGTGGAGTTGTTTAACCTGCCCTGTGAAAAACAGTTCTGATGTTCAGATGAAAACAAGGGCATCTGCAGTATCTAAGCAATTTCACTTTTTCTATATACTCCTTTATAGAATTCCTTTTAATTTTCATCTGATGTGGATGCCAAAACTATTTCTTATTGGATAAGACAGCAAACCTTAAAACTGTCATAGAGACTGGAACTGCTAGACAAGCTTACTGTTTTATTAGATTTCTAGTGTCAGCACAAGCGATTTACCTAGCCGCTTCCCTATGTCCCTTGCTCAGAACATGAGACGCAAATTCTGTCATAGGTTGTTCAATTTCCCAGTATGTTAGCCGAAAAGAGCCTTAAGGGATGCTGTAGTGTGGGGAACTTTAATGAGAGTTTAGATGTCTCCTACTCCCTGCACAACATGGTGATTTTAAAAATCTTCGTAATGTTGTCTTGGTTTTCCTCAGCCATCTTTTTTGAAACACAGAGTTCCCCAAAAGTGAGTACAAGATATATATGCAACTGCACAGAATTTGGTGAAATGTACTGGCTGTAATGCATACAGCTGAGGATAGACTGTAGCCCCCATATGTTGTAGCATAAAAATAGAGACTGAAAGATAATTCACCAGTTTGGCTGAGTGGGCTGAGAGGATTCAAGTGTCTTTATAAAATGCATATAATTTCTCCAGCTGAAGCAGTGATTCCATGTGCTTCAGAAGTCATTTATCAGCAGACTGGGAAAAAAAAAACCAACAAAAACAAACCTGTAAGAAATCTGGGTTGTTTTTTTTTTTCTGACTTTGGTGATTTAACACTTTGTGCAATGTAGTTTGCATTAGCTATGCTGTCAGACATTCCTCCTCTTAACTAAAGCTGTACCTACGAGAAGATGTTTGTGCTGATACATCCGTGTCTACAATGTGGCTTTGCTGTTCAAGGATGTCATGGAAATATGATTTCTTTCCCCCACCTTGCCTCTGAATTTTTAGGTTTTTTTATCTATCTGGATTTTTTCACTTAGAGACCTGGCTATCAACTTGGTTTGAGTCATACGTGTACCAAGTTTGCCGTTTGCAGCCTTGTCTCCAGTGAAAAATTGTCATGTCACAAACTCATTTCAAAACTTGGAATGACTTAATAAACTTCAGCATGAAGAACAGTCTGTAATCTATAGAAACTAAGTGCTGATGTACAGATGTCAGTGTATGAACAGAACCATGTACGAGAGATCACGCTGGGTTTTTTTATTTAGTCAGTGTGGCTGGTTGCAGAATCTCAGAATTCTGTTTTTAAAAAAAATCCTAAAAAGATACTTGGGGATTGAGCATGACAATACAGGCCTTGAATAACTTGCTGATAGTTCCTAATAGGGCATTAGGCTTTCAATGTCATATGAAAATGCATGTATCTTATTTTAGGGATTATGTGGCTGCTTATTCCTGTGCCCATAATAGCAATGTTGATGGGGAAGTCCTTGATAAGCTTTGATTTATCTCTTTTACGCAGTTTTCTCTGTGAAGGCTGAGAGTTTAGTAGGAAATGTGTATGTTTATAATTTATGGTGAGCAGTGTTGGTTACTCAAATGCTGTTGAACACAAGGTTTGCTCTGGACCACTTCTGAGAAGTAACCGCACAGATAGCATCATCAAGGTGCTATGACTCCACTCACCTTTTTTTCATCTTACTGGATCGGTCTATAAATGAGCACTTCAGAATCTAGATGACTGCCAATTTAAATTAATCTATGAAACCAAACAAAAAGTAGAATACTATTTGCCAGGAGCACATACAATAACAGGAGCTGTTTGACAAGACTTGGGAGGAGGAAGTGCCCTTCCAGGTCCAGTTCTTGTGCTCAAGACCCTCCGTGCTGGATGTGCTTACTTTGAAGTACAGCACTTGCAACTGCAGCATTCAATTGTTTCTGTTGCTCAGGATTGACATCTAGAGATGACTTGTACAGGGTTAGTAGACAGTGCTCACTGATACTGTAGGTAAAGGTGTTATTTGGAAACAAGGTGTTTCCTAGTGCAGTAGGTTGTGGGTTGTTGTTGTTTTTTTTTTTTTTTAATATCTCCTGTGAAATTAAGTCACTGACAATTGAGTAAGTTTAATTTAGGATGTTTCATTCCTATATGGACTGTGGACAATATGTGATACAGACAGTACCTTGTAAGAATAATCATGTGGACAGAGACATTGTGAGAAAATGTACCACAACAGGACCAGACATAGAAGATAAGTTGTAGCAGTAGTTCAGTAATGAAACTGTGTGTGACTTTAATGTCTGAAAATGTTAGATGCAAGAAATGCCATCAGATGTCTGGGTTTATTGAAAAAGGACAAGAGACTTGGAAATATTTTTTTTAATTTTTTATAGGTTACTTTCCTTTCCACAAGACTTTCTTTAAATTTCAGAACTCATAAATGATTGTATTACTGTTAGTATGCGGAAACAGATAGGCTGTGCTACCAGGAAATTACAGAAGCCTAAGATTAGTTTGTTGTGAGAGTGTTAGGAGCACTAAAAAAACCACTTTGTGATTCAAGATAGCTGATATGATTTAACGGAAAGGAAAAGTCATGACTCATAAACTGGTTGGAGTTCTTGAAAGCTTGAAGAGTTATAACACAGCCTTGCTTCACTGCCCCCCTTAAGGACCAGTTAGCGCTGCTAATGTGAATCTATATTATACCTAAGATTACGTATTTTACAGCATCTTAACTCTTGTTATTGCAATTAGATGTTCTGTCAGCTTATGTTGGATTGATTTTGTTCTGATAGCACAAGTAAATATGTACTCCTATATACCTAGCTCTCGGTGGCCCTGCCTGAGCAGGGGAGTTGGACCAGATGACCTTCAGAGGTCCCGTCCAACCTCAGCCATTCTGGGATTCTGTTATAAACTGTACTGTTAGTGGATTTTCTTCCTTAAGAATATAGACTCCTGCAATGTCTGGTACTTAATTCCACCGTCAACTGAGTAATTTACAGGGTGAGAGTGAATTCACCGAAATGCTGCTTTTGCCATAGGATGGTGAGAGAACAAAGTATTTCCTTTTTAAAACTTCCAAAATATTTCTTGCATCTTATTACATGCTTAAATGTTACAATTTAATGCAAGGCAAAATATTGGTGATATTAGTGATATTTTCTTCACTGTCATAACTCTTCCACACTTCATCTACTAGCCTGAGGGTTGTAGTAGGTAATATGATGTTCCTAGAATTTTCATCAGTAGTAAAGATTTCAATCTCAGCCTTACTATTGACAAATAAGATTATTGTTCATTCTAGTTCTGTTACTTTCATGTAGAACTTATGTAGATGATTCAACCTCAAATTAAGTTTATTGTTTAATGGATAAGCATGCACCTTTTTAATGCAAAGTTTTTGTAATGTGGAACCTTTTCTGTTTTGAGAAAAGTTGGTGAATTCCCAGCATAGTCTCAAGCTTCTTTCCTTGGATATAAGGCATCTGGCCTGTTTGCCCAGCCTGAGAAGGGCTCTTGATAATATCCAGTGTTCTTTCAAGTTGGATTTGATGGGTTCTTTTGACATGAAGCTTACGAAAAATCTAAGTAAAATGTTTATTGACTTGTTCAAAGGTTGAAGCCTCCTTTCAACACTTCTGTCTTGGGCCTAGCACAAGATCCCATCTCTCTTTACAAGCCTTTTTTGTTTCTCTCCTAGCCCTTTTAAGGGAATACCTGGCTGTTTCCCAGCTAGGTTGGAGAAGAAGTGTTAGCAAGTCACAGGTCCTTGGCGCATCCTGTTAAACATAGTTGTGATTCAGCAGATAGCAATGCAATGTTGATATTTTTTTATCTTGATATATTTTAACTCTATTTAATCTGTAACTTACCAAAAATCTCATTGTTACAGGAAGTGTGAGAGATGCAGGCTAAGCTGTATATACTCATTTATTTTTTACTTGACTGCAATTAGACAACTGATTTCTAAGTCCTGAGACTTGAGAAAAGTAATAATTTCCAGTTTCTGCAAATGCTATTAAGTCTTTCTATGTGATGCAAATTAATTTTACTCTTTTATTTTCCATATTCATTCACTTAGAATCCATGAACGTTGACAGTTTTTACAAACTGTAAAAGAACACATTATTTGTCTAATTATCCTTCAAATTGTAAGCAGATCACCAGGATTAAATATTCATAGACTAGTCATGCTGTGTGTAGGGGGTGTTAAAGCAAAAGCATGTTCTCTGTGTGTAGCTTCACTCTTGCAGCTGACAGAGCTACTTATTTCGGGTCAGACCTGGTGTCTGGTATCATTAACCTTCTTTCCTACTTCGGTCTCTTCTGTTGGTAACTTAATCTTCACCTCTTATACCTTCTTTTTTTGGGGAGATCAGCTGGAACGGAGATGTGTAGCTCTGTTCACCCGTAGCGGTGTTGTAGGCTCCAGTACCTTCAGTGTTGCCTGTGCCTGTTTTTTTCTAAAGCACTTCTTAGCATGGCCAGCTTGTGACTTCAGCCTGGAATGAATTCATTGGTAGGCAGTTCTGCATGCTGAAGAGGAGAAGACCAGTTATCCAAGCAATTATTTGAGGAGGTTAGGGGGAAAAAAGCATCCCTTAGTTTGGTTCAGCTGCACTCCGTACAGCAGTCCTCCTGGCTCTCCCTTTCCACTGCCAGCCATGCTATTAGGCTCACTGTGAGCACTCAGCATTTTCATAAAAGGGATGCTGGCCTGTGAGATGGTTTGCCTTTTACTGTCAGCCACGGTTGTCTAGGACCTGGCAGGACAAACCAGGGAAGGAAGGGGAGAGCCTATTGCAAGTGTAACCAACAGTTAGCTTTGCTAGTGCTTGTTCCATTGACTTACTGCAAAAAGCTACTAAGAATCTGGAATGGGGGGAGACTAAACAGGAAGGAACTGAGGGTTCTAAGGAAACAGTATGTTTAGATTGCATGTCATGACATCATGCAGATATACACAAGGTAGCTCTCGCAAGACCAGTGTGAGAAGCAGGAGGGTGTGGGTCTCTCAGCATGCAGCTCTGCTGGAGCTGACTAGCCCTCCTGTGTACCAAACTTAAAAAGACCATTTTGTTCCTAGAATCAGATAAAGTCTCTAGATGCCTGTACAAATGTCTGTGCAGTGCTGATAAATTGGCTGGGACAACCTTGTCAGACCCTACTTGGGGTACTGCATCCAGCTCTGGGGTCTTCTACAGAGGAAGGATGTGGACCTGTTGGAGCAAGCCCAGAGGAGAGCCACAAAGATGGTCAGAGGGCTGGAGCATCCCCCCTGTGAGGACAGGCTGAGAGAGTTGGGGTTGTTCAGCCTGGAGAAGAGAAGGCGCCGGGGAGACCTTATAGCAGCTTCCAGTACCTGAAGGGGCTACAGGAGAGATGGGGAGGGACTCTGTACCAGGGAGTTTAGTGACAGGGTGAGGGGTAACAGTTATAAAGTGAAAGAGGGCAGATTTAGATGAGATATTAGGAGGAAGTTTTTTCCTGTGAGTGTGGTGAGGCAGTGGCCCAGGTTGCCCAGAGCAGCTGTGGATGCCCCATCCCTGGAGGGGTTCAAGGCCAGGCTGGATGAGGCTTTGGGCAACCTGGGCTGGTGGGAGGTGTCCCTGCCCATGGCAGGGGGTTGGGACTCGATGATCTTTAATGTCCCTTCCAACCCAAACCGTTCTGTGATTCTATGATTTCTTCCTCCTCTAGAGAAGATTATATGGATATATAGGCTAAGAAAAAAGAAACATCATTGCTGATTTCCTCTCTCCTTTCCAAAGTATGAAAGGCATCAGTCTTCTGACTGAAATGATCATGGCCTCCTACAGAGAAATAATCTATTGTAGTCTGCACTTTCTTTGTTTTTCCAGACAACAGCAACCACCAAGATGTACAAGTAATTAACACTGTACCACAGATCTTTCTTCAGGATAGAAAGCCTGTAAAAATGCATGCAGAGCAATTTTCCCTGCCAGTTGACTTTCAGAGGTTACTGTAATTATTTTTTCTAACATCTTCAGAGGTTTTCTTGCACAGCTGGAAAACTCTACTGCACTGTAGATAATCATATTTAACATAATTTAATATCTCATTGACTTCAGAGACTGCTAAATAATAGACTAATAACTAGGTCTGTTGTCTTTGTTCCATTTCTGGGAGCAAAATTGAAGGACCACATGAGTTATAGAGCTGCTCATAAAATGTCTAAATAAAAACATAGGTAGATGTTAGAAGAAGTATGTAGAGTTCCTTTAACAGTATTTAAGTTCACATTCTCTTCTTTTGATGGTTGCTACTCTTGAAAAAAAGGGTGCCACAATCAGATTTTAGGACATAAAGCACAGCAAAACGTCCTTGAGAGACTATGTAAAAATGTCAAAAAGCTTGGCACAATTCTTAAATGACTTGAGGAAAACTTAAATCACTGATATTCTTTCAAGCAAGCCTTAGCTTTAAGTTTTGAACAAATATTGTATCTTAGGAGGCAATCACAAAATCATTGAAGAAATGAACAGATCATCACACTTCTCCAGATTCTGCCATTAATCATAGAATGGTTTGGGTTGGAAAGGACCTTAAAGATCATCCATTCCCCCCCCCTGCCATGGGCAGGGACACCTCCCACTAGCCCAGGTTGCTCAAAGCCTCATCCAGCCTGGCCTTGAACCCCTCCAGGGATGGGGCATCCACAGCTTCTCTGGGCCCCCTGGGCCACCGCCTCACCACCCCCACAGTGAAAAATTTCTTCCTAATATTATGTCTAAATGTGCCCTCTTTCAGCTTAAAACTGTTATCCCTCGTCCTCTCACTACACCCCCTGATACAGAGTCCCTCCCCATCTCTCCTGTACCCCCTTTTAAATACTGGAAGGCTGCTCTAAGGTCTCCCCAGAGATTTTTCTTCTCTAAGCTGAACAACCCCAACTCTCTCAACCTCTCCTCATATGGGGGTGCTCCAGTCCTCTGATGATTTTTGAGGCCCTCCTCTGGACTTGCTCCAGCAGGTCTGTGTCCTTCCTGTGCTGAGGACTCCAGAGCTGGGTGCAGTACTCCAGGGGGGGTCTCACCAGAGCAGAGTAGAGAGGGAGAATCACCTCCCTCGACCTGCTGGTCACCTGTATCAGAAGTGCTGGAAGTCCAGAAGGTAAGACCCCAAAAGCCTAAATGTTGACCTGAATTTTCTCAAAACTTTATGAGGTTGCAGGATTCTGCTTAGGAAGATGAGAAAAAAAAAATTGATGCATTTCCAATGTCCTTTATTACATGTGACTACCTTTTATCTCTGTTGTTCTTATTGCTGCTGACTAATTTTTTTTTCTTTTCAGAATAGTTAAAATGTGCAGGAAACAGTCAAACTTGAAAGCAGATATAGTTCTATAGCCTTACATCTTTAAAATCAATAGAAGACTGGCCTTTGACTTCATTAGGGCCATGACTTCAACAATAATTCCTGTAAATAAGGATACAGAATACTGCTGGAAACCATAGGGTGAAAGTATTGTGAGCAGGCATAACAGTTTCAGTATTTCTATTTCTTTTTCAAACCATTTTTTTTTTAACGCTGTTTAAAAGTTTGGTATCAATAACATTGACTTTCACAAAAAAAAAAGAAGTTTCCAAGCCACCTGTGTGTTAAAAGTGACAGCCAGTGTTCAGTAAATGAAAGCAGGGGCATGCTGAAGCATATGAAATATTAGGTAAATCTCTTTTCTCAGTGTTAAATTAGTTTGCAGCTTTGCTTTCAGCAGTACATTCTCTGAGTGAGTTGAGCTCTCCCTAAGTAATTAATAACTCTTAAGCTGTCTGAATAGTTTCCCTTGAGTTGCATCATATAATGTGTCATACGAAAACAACTTGAGGCCTAATGTAACATAAAACTGTATAGTGCATCTTAATGTGATTTGAGGAAGATGGATGGGAAGGAAATTATTTCTTATTCTGGGTAACAAACAGCTGTTCTTAACTTTTCTTTGAAAAGAATTTGAAATACCCTTTCTAGGCAGAGATTGCAAAATTGTTTTAGTCAGTCATTCTCCCATCGTACCAGTCAAATTAGGCAAAAACTGAAAATCAAAAATATAATAATTTGTAGAAATATTGAGAATAATATTGAGATTTTTTTGGTGTTTGGTCACCTGAGCTTTACTTTTTTTATTCATAATGGATCTTATTTTAAATCCCTTACAAACATGAAAAGGTTAAGATTTCAGTGTCTCCATCAATGTGATGCTAAATAAATCATTACCCACCATAGGAAATTTGTTTAAGCTAACTCCTTGAGCTCTGATCACCAAATTATTGTAACATTGTCATGTTACTAGTGACATATACCAGGTAATGGTATATGTCAGCTGGAAAAGATATGTCTTGCTGTAAACTCTAAACATCTCTCACTTCACTCTCAGGAAATGTAAGTTGGCTCCTATTTCTCTTCTTGGAAGATATTCAGCAAGCTGGAGGCTTCATTGATACTTGTAAATACGGAAGTTTATCTTATACTGTAGTGTATTCTCATTCGATATGTAACAATTAGAGTTCATAAGATTTAAAAATAGATGCTTCTTTTCCATTAGTGCTTTTTTAAAAATAAAAACAAAAGGTAAATAAAGGATTGCCTTACTAAATTTGATATGGGTAACTCAATGCTGCTTTACAAAGATAGAACTAAAACTGTTTATAGCACAGTGAATACACAGTTAATTCATTCATAATTACTACTTTTAGCATGGTAGCACTAGGAGAACTAGCTGGTATCTGCATTTCAACAATTTTCAGAACTTTTGAGGAAACAAATGGGTAAGCAAATATTTTGCCAAAAATCAGTCTATACTTGATCATTATGAACAGTGAAAGGTATGTACAAATACGGTTGTAAATTTCATGGAAAATTCTTGTAACTGCTTTTCTAGTAACCTCATAATATACAGTCTGTGCTGTATTTGGGCCACAGCACCTGTTTTTAGGAAAAATTATGGCTACTTTTAATCCAGTAAAAAAAAAAAAAAAAAAAAAAAAAAAAAAAAAAAAAAAAAGAGGAGAATGCAACAAACGCCTTTGCAGCTCTAATTATAAATATGCTTTGACAGAGTGGCACGTAGTTGTTGCAGGAGTGTCAGTGTGTTAATGTTCCGGATGCATCTGGCTGATGCTCCAACCTGTGGAACATTGAGATACCTGAATGTCTGGATTTGTAACACATATATGTACAACCTAAAACCTTGTGTTGTTAGGGATTTTCCTGCTTGTTATCTCTGGTCTTCTCAATCTGCCAGCTGGCGCCTCTGTAATTTACAGTACGCCCCAATCCAGCAGGCCAGGGTGGTGTAAATTCAAGTCTGTGCGTTCAGTCCGTGTGCTTCAATTCCTGCTATTGTTTTCAGCAGTTTCCACCAAGGGTTTGCTTTGCTTTGAGAACACAGTGCTCCATTCATCAACTTTTCATATTTTTATTATATACTACTGACAATACGGGCAGAGGGAGAAAATCAAACTGTGTAAATTCCACCTAAAATATAACCTAGTCAGACTTTCCATGCCTGAGTCTAGGAGTATGGTTCAAATTGCCTATTCTCAAGCACCACCTAACCCCTGGTGGCACCTAAAATGAATCATTTTGGACAACAGATTTCCACTGGTGTCTGGGCATAAGTTCCCGGGAAGCTCAGAAGCACCATGACTTAAGCAGCCAGGCATGTAACTCCCACCCAGGTTTCATTGTGACTCAAAGAGTTCAGGCACCGCTACACGTGTCTGCCTATGTCCCCAGAGGTGCCTAAGCCACTGACTGTGTTTAAATTGCACACATTAAGCTTGAGTAACATTGAATTCAACACAAACCACAGGAGTCATGAGCTCTTCCAGTGCAGAAGAGCGAGAGAGGGCCTTTTCAATAGTCTTAAAGGTTAGAGCTGTCATCCAGGAAGGATGCCTGGTGTGGTTGTCCTAAGCTAAGGAAGCTCAACAGGAATGGGAGAATTTGTCTGTTGTCCCACTGTTAAGGATATTTCCTGGGAGAAGAAAATCTTGGATTCATGTTTTTGCTCTCAAGTCTGATTTTATATTTTTATTCAGACACTTTTGCCCCCAAAAAACCATAAGCATCCCTTGGTTGCCGAGGATGCCCTAATTTGCTGGTCTTTTTTAACTTGCAAGTTCTTTTTTGTCATCTTCATGGATTTGCACACTTCTTAATTCCTAATATTTCTGTAACGTTACGGCTTTCTCAAGACCTGTCATCTCTCCTACTGCTTTTGGCTTAGGCACCATATGTACTACCCTAAGTTAATATTCTCTGTATTTGTGCTTTACATCTGCAGACTTTGAGGTGAGCTTGGTAGGGATTTCCTTCACCCTTATTCTCTCTCCTTTTCCTATTGTTCTTTTGCTGTGCCACATGGAAAGGATAAATACTTTGTGAGGAAGTACTTGTTGAGCTGTGGGCATGTGGAACAACTTGCTTTTGTATTTTTCATTAATGTTTAAAGACCTTCTTTAGTGTTTTCACCTTGCACATAATATTTCATTAGTTTTTTAATTAGTTTGTAAATATTGGTAGATGTGACCAAATAAAATAGTGTATTAAACATTCAAAGAACTTCTGAATTTCAGATTCAGTATTCTGCAAAATTTTGTTTTGGCTTTTCTCGTGCTTTGTTATGAGGTTTTAAGTTCACATTTCTGTTTTGGCTTTTTTTTTCCCCCCCATCAAATGCCATTATATATTTATTATTATATATATGGTATTTTTTGCCTATTTCTGAGCAGTTAATAACTGAGCATTACAGAGTAGATGGTAGCCATACTTATTCGGTACAGTATCTTACTGATCATCTGTGCCTAAGTCACTTCAGTGCTAAACGCATGCTTATTATTCTGTTACGTTCACTTGAAGCCATTCAGGGAGCAAGAGCGTAGTGGAAATTGTGTATAGTAGTAAGGTAGTTTTCTGAGTATTTTATCCCTTTTTTTTCTTCCTTTTAGCATTCTCCATCTGTCTGGAAGGGGTTGAGTGTTAAGTGCATATTTTAAAGCATCTGTTATATATGGTGACCAAAAGGTCTAAGTGACAGAATGAGAACTCTTCTCAGAATAAAGGCATGGCTTCTGTTACGCTATGTCTTTGGTATGCAGTATTTGTATACCAAATTTGTGCTGTTTGTTGGCCAAACACTGGAAGAAGTTTCCCAGTGGGTTGTGGAATAATCTCAGTTCTTGGAGAATTTCAAAACTCATATCAGGTTGCTGTAAGTCCTGTCCAGCTAATTTTCAGGTTGGCCCAGCTCTGAGCATGGGGTTAGATCCACTGGCCTCCAGAGGTACCTTTCTACCTGAATTATTTAGTGAATCTAACTGGATTTGTCCTTGGTCTAATTCTACTTAATTCTTACCTCTTTAGTTGATTTCACTGAAATCAGTGTAAAGTACTTGGGAGTTAATTTGACCCTGTATTCTTTTCTCCTTTCTCTCAATACAGTTTTCTCTGTCAGTTCAGAGGTAAGAGAAGCTACAGTGAACAACTCCTGCCCTTTTTCAGAATGCTTGCCCATACCTTAACTCTTGTCCTGTTTCCCAAATGGTTTAATAAACGGATAAGGAAGATAATTTTATAACGTGCACTCAGACACAACCAATTTTTTTTTTTTTTGAGAAAATTCTGAAAGAAACTTAAAATTTTAAAAGACTAATACTGTATTTCATTTAGATAGCTCTTAAAGTGTCTGGGAGGCTTACAGTAACAAGCAATGATGGTGGAGAAGGGGAGGGGTGGGAGGAAAAGTGCTTCAAATTTATTAGAATACCTGCCATGTCCAGAAACTACTTCCATTTGTTTTGCAGACTTTTCATACCAATCATGGTTTCCCCTCCTTTCACTTGATGATGACTTCTGATCATTTCCCTTCCTTCCACAGCTGTCTGCCCTTTGCCCATTAATGTAAACTCTTCCGTGTCTCCTAATATGGAACTTAGGAATGTGAATTGATTTTGGAGAGCTAATCAGCTGCACCCACAGCCAGATGTTATGTCTGGGTTACAGCTGTAAACCTGACATGCCATGTCCTCAGCTTACCTGGGGTGCTGTAATCCACAGGGCTCATCCCATGTCCAGAGAGTTTCCTGTTCTGCAGAGGCACACTCATATATTACTGATGCCCAATGAAAGTATTTTCTTTATAAATCACAAATATATTCTTTATGCTATAATTAAAATACAGAGTTGTATGAAATCTAGGTCTAAAGTCCTGCAAAGCTTATTCACTTCTGCCGTGCCTTTTGACATAGAAGTATTTATAGCTGTACAACAGAGCTTACGGGTCCACTAACAATGTGGGAGAGCAGCCAATTTGGTCCTGGGATAAAACAGGAATCAGCTGTGGGAAATAAGCCAAAGAAGTGTAATTCCCACATAAGGGACTTAAATAGGTGTTAGTCCATAAGGAAGTTCTTTGGCAGGATTTAGAGCAGGCTTCTCTACACAGAAGGCGTTTTTTCCTGACATCGTAAGTTAACAAGTGGATTTCCAGGAGGTTTGTGGGGATGTTGTCAGATGGTGCTTTCCTGTTTTCTTTTTTTTCTGCTTTGTTTTGGGTTTAGTTCTTTTAATAAAATCTTTATAGCACACTACTGTGTAATTATAATCCCATTTGTAGTTTTTTAGAACTAAAACACTTACTTCATCTGATCATGGGAAGAAAAATGACGGAAACTTTTCTGCTGTGTGGGGCCCTCAGCCCTCGTTCCTCTGCTCTCATCCAGGGAATTTTGCAGTGTGGCTAGTTGGACAATCCTGGCAGTTTTCAGCAAATAGCAGTGTTAACAGTTTAGCTCCTCGTGTGTTGTGTAGTCTTTGCATCTGTGGTTTTCATTTGTGGTTTTCATTTGTCTCAGCTGTGTCTTAGAAAACAAATAATTTGAAATGCAGAAGCTGCAAAAGTTGATTGCACCATCCTAATTTGTTTAGTACAGAATTAGTATATATTTTATGATTACCAAAGTCTGTGGAGTTGAGTTACAGACTAATTTCATTTTTTTTTTTTCTAAAGTACTAACTTTTCAAGTAGTTCATAGAAGTGGTGGTGTACTGCATTCCCTGATACAGGTGGCAAGTCAGACTTTATTTTAGAGCCATTGACATATCTTAGGTAAGAAAGGAATAACAAAATCAAACAACAGCAAGTCCTTTGTTCAGAAATGCATTCCTTATTTTTGCTCACGCCTGCCAAGGTCCAGCTGTTCTGCTACTCGTGATGTCCAAGTCATTGCCTGTGGAGGTCACTGTATCAAAGCCCCTGCTCAAAGCAGGACCCGCTTGTAAGTTAGATCAGGTATTATGAGCCCCATCCAGCTGTGTTTTGAAAGTCTCCAAAGATGGGGATTATTCCACAAATCCTCTGGGAAACTTGTTCCAGTATTCCAAGCAATAAATTGGGAAAAGGAGTATTTTAAAATAGGTTTACATGTGGCATTCACTTGGCAGGAATTCTTTTAAGACTTCTATTTATAGTAATCACAGATTTTAAAAAAGAACAAAAAAGGCATTAGCAAAATCTTTGGTCATTTATTCTTACAAATGGACTGATTTGTACTTTGGAGAAAAGGCACTGCTGAACACTGAAGCCTGTGAATTTGTGTGAGTTTGAGCATTTGGCGCCTTGTTTTCACCAGGTATTATTTCTGTTCATTCCTGTTAAGCAGTGTTTGTGTGTATAAGAATAGCACAAAATCTTTTTTTCCTCCCTCCTGCTGTAGGCAAGTATTTCCAAATGGGCTTCCTGAAGAATACTCTCTAGTTGCCACGTTCCGTGTACGGCGAAATACCAAGAAAGAGCGTTGGTATATATGGCAAGTTTTAAATCAGTATGACACACCTGAGGTTAGAGTTGTCTTTATTTTTTTTCATTAAGTTTCTTTTTTGCCCCATATAATGTGACAAATATAATCTAGTGGATGTTTCACCACTAGATAGATATGGCTCCGATTTATATAGAATAGACAGACTGCTCTGAAATAATTGATGATTTATTATAGGAATGACAGAAATTTAACACAATCTATTGAGTCAAAGACTGCAAACTAGGATAAGAAGGCATATTGTGATTTATAGCTGGCATGTATTTACAAAGTTACATAGAAGAATGCTTCATAACGTAATTCTTGCCCAATCTGTGTAGTCAAAGTACTTTTGTTATATGTAGTTTATACATGTGTTTAATTCTTATACTTGTAACTTTTAAGTGACTGCTTCTTTTATTTTCTTTTGTTTTCAGATCTCTGTCCTTCTGGATGGTACAAAAAAGGTTGTGGAGTATATGACCAAATCTGCTCAGGGAAATATACTGCACTACACTTTTAAGAGTCGAGAAATTTATCCATTGTTTGATCGGCAGTGGCATAAACTTGGTATTAGCGTGCAGTCGGGGATCATTTCCCTCTATTTGGATTGTAATTTAATTGAGAGAAAGCAGACTGATGAAAAAATCGCCATTAGCTTGCAGGGAAGGACTCTGATTGCTTCGCGCGCTGCAGATGATAAGCCTGTAGATGTGAGTAGTGTGAAAGGAAAAACAGATAACTTGAAATCATGTTTTAGCCATGCTTTTGCTAACACCATCTTAAAGAATTGTGTAGATAAAAGGTTCAAAACTGGTTATTTATTTTGAGTGTGTATTGTTAATTGGAAGTCCTTAAGTCTTTTTCTCTAAACAATATTCAGTGCTGTAGCATCTGCTAAGGCAAATCTTCGGTTACCAAAGTAACTACAAAAACTCAGTCCTGGTTTCAGGAACCTGTTTTTCTATATTTGCTTTGGAGTAAGAGCCATGTAGTTACCGTAGACACACAATTTCTATATTTAGAGATAACTTCCAGTGGTAATTTTTTTTCTTTCAATTTTTGAGATTTACTTGTAAGTTTGTATCAGTCATCTGTTATACTTTGTCTCCCTTTGGTAAAGGGGAAACAAAAAAAAAAAAAATAGGATTACCTCTGTATCAAGATTGTATCCCATTCCAGGGTAATTCAGCTATGCAGAATCGGAGCACAGTGTTTGTTGCTGTCACTCCCTCCCTTGAATGGGAGGGATTAGGAGGTGGCTGGAGGTGTGTTTCCCACAGGCTTTGGTGCAAGAATTACCCAAGGCAGCCCTGTAATATTCTGGGCTGTGCTCTGTCCCAGAGATGCTCTCCTCTGTTCCACGTGCAGAGAGCTCACAGCAAGTAACTGGAAAGTTCCAGGAAATGTCAGGTTGTTTTAAGTACACCGACATCCAGTTACTGGGTTTAAAGCATCTGGCTTGGAGTTTGTAGTGACCATCTGAAAGTTTCAGCTATATTTTGTACACTGTACAGTTCCAGAAGAAAACAGCACATGGTAACTGCAAGATAGCATTGTGGGAGGAATCAGTCCTGTGAGGCACTAAACACTTTGTCCTGGACTCAGAGTTCTTATTTCATGGGGCCAAGCTCATGCTTCATCTTATTTTCTAAGACTGAGTTCAACTTTATTTGAAATGTATGGACGTTCTCCTCATTTCCAAGTAGCACCCAGAAGGAGCAGATTCCTTTTATCTTGTGTTGGTTGCATGGCATGGGCTGAATCGTTCTGAGTGGAAGTTGTCAGCAGGGTTTTCCATGTTTGCAGGAAAACGTTATGAGCATAAAGTTGATGAAGGCAGCGGAGAGGATCTTGTAGCAAGAGTCACTCTTCTCCATACCAGGTGCAAGGAAGGGAATGAGAGAATACAAAACAGATGCAGAAAAAGGCACAAAAGGGCAAGATTAGTCAGAATTAAATGCTATTCATCTCGCCAATCCACCTGAAATCTCTGAAACAGAAGGTTTATGTACAGAATTTGTGATTTTTATTTTTTTTTTCTCTTCAGGTGATTTAGTAGCAAGGTCCAGGCAAAGGTCTGTCCAAAGTGATAGAAGATGTATGTGAGACAGAGCTTAGCAAACCTTTATTCTAGTTCACTGCAGGAGAAAATTGCATTCCTGAAAATAAGGTTTGCAGAGGATGTCTAGAGGACTAAGATGCCTATGTCAAAAAAAAAAAAAAAAAACCAGCACAGAGGGATGCAGCTTACATGAGGATAAATGAAATCTAAATTGTGATTTACATCAGAGTAATAGATTCCATAATTTGTTCCTTAAGTGAGGAGATGTGTAATTTTTTTGAATTTGTCTCTTTCCAGCATTTCAGAAATATGCGGTGTTTCAGAGAGAAAGTTTGTTATGCCAAGATAAGAAAATTCGTGCTGTAACACATAATTTTTTTACATCTCATATTAATCTCTTTTGTATTGCTTACTAGATTGAACTTCACCGCATAACAGTTTATTGTAATCCAAAACTTGCAGCGGAAGATACGTGTTGTGAAATATCTGCAGACCTGGTAAGTTATCTGTTAAAATGCAAACGGTAATACAAAAGAAATTGCTTCATTGTCTCTTACTAAAGAGTTGTAAAGACATTTCAATAGAAGTGTTCAATTAATTACCTCCTGAAAATGAATCCTGTATCTGGAGTCATGATACATCGTTTCTTGCTGCCTAACTACATGGCACAGTGGAACTGCAGTAAAAGACACTAGGTGCTGCTAGTGCTTTTTAAGCATTTCTTAGCATTGATTAATAGCTAATTAGTAGCTCAAAGTCTTGGAGTAGGAAACAAATCATTGCATTGACCTGAGGATGGCTTCCACTAACAGAGGCCATTTCAATAACAGTTGTATCTAGTGAAGCATTACAGATGATAAAGGCCATGAAAGAGTCTGCATGACAGTGGAAGGGAAGCAAAATTGGTCTGTGTTGAGTGTGCTTCCTTTATTTCAATGTGCTAAAGTGGAGGAATGGGTGTTTCATAATTGGCAAATACTTTCTTCTTTGTAACACCCTTGCTGACATAAGTATATTGTTTAATATAAGAGAAAACATTGATTTAGTTTAGAGGGTTTACTTTTCCCTTTTGTTCTGATAGAATCAGTGTAAACTGGAAAACACTAGAACTATAGAAACGCTTGAAGTTGCAGATGTGATTGTTTTGATGAATCAAGCTCATTTGGAAAAAAATTTAAAAAAACTCATGAAAATAATATGTTAAGATATTTCTTCTGTAGGTTCCACTTGGTGCATGGAAATAGTTTATTTAGCAGTTATGACACAGTAGCAAAAAAAGTAAAAACAAAACAAACCCTAATTATATATGAACCCAAAAAGATCAAGGATAGGCTCTGTTCATAGCTGAATTACTGTTTAAGGTGCTAAAAGCACCATCAGTTTTGTTTGTATGTCTTACATTGAAGATGTAAAAAAATGGTGGACTACTTGTTGATGACTTTCACCTTGAAACCAGCATTATGTTTTCTGATTTATTTTTTCATGGCTTCTTTGCCCGTTATAAGGGCTACATTTTCAGTAGTTTAAGGGAACGAATTTTTCCTTGGATGCAAATGTCTATACTAAGCTGTAAATCTTGTAGGAATATCTTTGACAGAAGAGGGGCAGGAGACCTCATTACATCTAAATGAGAGCTTCTGAAATGTATCAGGTTCTGTTGACTTGTCCTGTAGTATATCTTCGGGTTGGCTCGGCTCTCATGAGTTACAGACAGGTGAATAGTGGCTTCAGAGCTTTTTGTTTGTTTCCAAACTGTGCATGCCCAATGTATTCCATTACAATGGAATGACAGAATTTTCCCTCGCACTCAATCTGATGTTTTGTATTTTGAGGCGGGAGGTGAAAGATGGGATGAGGCTGAGAAATACCCTCTTTTTTTTTTCCCATGGATGTTTTCTGCTTAACTGCTTCTCATTTGGGGAGACTTCATTTCTCTGTCTGGGCTCTTTTGGAAGAAAGAAGTGGGACAGTTCGATCAGTTTGAAGTGGTGTCTATTTTACTGTAGAAGAATCACAATGTCTAGGCTTGACTTTACTACAGCTTTTTGCTTCTATTAACCAAATTGGACCAAAAATCAGAAAATCTTTTTATTTTAGTGCCCGCGTGAGGAGAGGTTAGTTGCTACAACTTCGTCACCAGTGACTGTTCATGCCAGCAAAATATACACGCTTCCGGGAATGCCGCAAGAATCTAGAGAGAGATGCCAGTGCTTTCCAAATAAAGTATGAAGTTTTCCTATTGCCTTTAAGTACATCACGCTGTTTAATCCCGCTAGTATTAAAAAAAAGATGGGGTTTTTTTTGTAGTTATGAAACATATCTTACTGGTTTGTGGTGTTGTAATGTACTTACATTGTATTTCCCAGTTAAGAAACAGTACGTTTTAGATTTAGTTAATTTAGAGTTGCAGAGGTCTGTAAAGTTTAGTTGTTTGAATACACACAAAAAAAAAATCCATGGTAAAAATTAGAATTATATTTAGACATTATATTTGGTGTAAATGTTTTTAGTGAAGAATAAATTATTTTCCACATTATTATTATTTTTTTTTTAATCCTTCTCCTGGATGTTGCGCCGTATTTATTCTGAGTCATTTGCTTTGTTACGCTTCTGTGATAAAGACAAAGAAACCAAACCAAATACATATTTTGGATCTGCTCTGTTGTTGATTTTTTGATTTCTTTTCAAATCAGGGAGAAGCAGGATTGCCAGGCGTAGCTGGTTTGCCAGGACAGAAAGGAGTTAAAGGTGAAAAGGTAAAATAACAGTTAGAATTCTCTCTTTCAAATTTTTACCTTTGGCTTCTCTTTCTTAAGTAGAACCTGATGGATTTTGTTATTAAAGGAATCTACCTGTCCACAGGTTAAATGCTCTTTCATTCAGTGTCCGGTTCTGTGTGTGGGCTTCCTGCCAGGCAGCCTATAGCTGTCTTGCTTTGGGGTCCCCTTATTAACTCCATGGAGCAGTTTATCTGCCTGGGAAGCATGTGCCTGCCCAACCCTGCCAGCATGTCCTGTTCCCTGTTCTTATCCAAAAAAACAGAAGTTGTGTGTGTCATCTGTGACAAGGATTTTCTCATATCGTTTGTGTGCGTCACTGCTGGTGGACAGAATCCTGTGTGGTGGATTCATCCTTGCAGTCATCAGTAGGAGGATATGAATTCACTTGTACGACCTCAGATCTATGTATTCTTTGACAGCACCCTTACCTGAAACTTTCTTGTTTATGAAGAAAGAGGAACCTCCCATTGCCAAGGCCCTAGGAGAGGCCATTTGATGCTCCTTTCCTTGGGCCCATTCTGTATTTTTGTTCTGTAATGCATGCTGTGGAAAAAAGTGAAACACCCAAGCTAAATAATAAAGGTCTGCACATCAGATGTTTTCCCTTCACACTCCATTCCCTAGATTTGGTTGGGTGATGCTGGATTACGATGTATCTGGGAATGTGTTTTTCTTGTGCTAATAGAGGGGGCAATTTGAATAAACTATTTCAAATCAGCTGGAAGGACAGTGGATAGGAATTCTGAATTGAGGGAATGCAGCGTGAGAGGAAGATACCTGGAATGTCCTCATCCGGAGGTTAGTTAGGATGGACATGTCCTAACCCGGGATCCTCCGTCACAGCAAAGTGTGTAATATGTGGTCTGAAATAGTTTGTGAAGACAGCCAGCACTGTTCCTAGGGCTGCAGTACCTGGCTGAAACAAGACCAGTTCTGAGAGGCCTTATTGACACAGGCGGTTGAAATGAAATAAATTCTTTGATAGTATCTTCCCCCCCTACTCCTCCCCTCCAATATATATTTCACTTTTGATGCTAGCTTTATTTTTTTCCTAGATGGAAAAAAAGTCCAAGCTTGTTGGTTTCTGTAGCCCAGCTGGACCTAGAGGGATTGCTGGCAGTTCCCAAATTTAATAATGAACTTTTACTTATCCTAGGTCTGAGTGTAAAGAAAAATCGTCTGTGTTAGGGTTAGCCTGTGTTACTAACATAGGGAGTTGCCTAGTATTTGTTTGGGAAATTGCTCTTCTGCTCCTGACATGGTCCATTGAGACTATTACTGCTGCTAAGATGAGAAAGGAGACTTCAGAAGTCTAATTCTTTTACCATTCTGTCTCAGACAATTAGCAATATTTACCATGCTAAGCATAGCACCTCTAAATATAGCACATGGGTGCCTGTGGTCACCCCTAGTTCTGTTCTCCTGTTCGTTTTAGAAAGAAGCCCTCATTGCATTGATTCAGAAATCATCCAACAGTCAACGAACCCTTTCAACTTCTGCGCATCACTGATAGCAAATTACGTGAGGCCGTGTCTGGCACGGTTGGTAATTACGAAGTACAAAATTTTTGTTTCAGACATAAGACTGAAAATTGTTAGGCTTGAGATTCATGAAAATTAAATCTTTCAAGTTTTATAGAAATAGATTTTAGAGCCTGAGCAGGACTATGTGCCTCCAGCAGCTTAGCCTAATGATAGTGAATATCAAGTCACAAAATTCAATTAATCAGCAGATTAAAGAGGTAGTACAGCATCTAGAAAGCTCTTTAATTTGAACCTTCCTTAAAATTCAGCAGTACTTGCTACTTCCTAGCTTTGAGGTGTTTTGTTTTGGTTTTTTGTTTTTTTTTCGTTTGGGGCTAGGTGGAGGGCACACTACCGCTGTGATTAAAAGGATGGTCTCACTGTTGAACTCTGGGAACAAATGAACAGCCTTGCATAGCGCTTACCGTGATGGAGTTGAATGCCATGTTCTCTGAGGCTTTAGTACCATTTTTTCTTTGCCTCTACTTTTTTGCAAGTTTTCAGTAACACTTGCTCTCAATGATGGCTTTGTCACATCAATAATTAGAAGTGGAGAGACAGCAAGACCCCAGACCATTCCAGACATGCAGGATGCATGGTTTATTGCCAGATTATGTAGAGGAGAGTAATACTGCGATTGGATGTTTTGTAATATGTTATGCATGAAATAGGCAGTTTCTTTGATGACTTTACTGTCTGTTCACAAAATAGTGGGTTTTCTATAAGTTGTCTGATGGTTCTTCAGCCTATGTTTCTCGCTTTGCTTGTGCTCAGCTCCTCATTTTATTATTTTCTTTTGCTTCTAAATCATATTATTATTAGCATCCACCTAACTATATTTAAATGTCCTTGCCATGGCAGCATTCAAGTGAAAATAACTTGCGGCTAATTTTTTAGCTTATTTCCTAGAAAATTTCTTTATCTGTTGATATTATCTCTTGTTCAGCACAACATTCCTTGTCCTTTTATTTTGCCTCATTCTGGTTTCCCATCCACTGTAATTAACTGACTGAACTTATATGTCTTTTTGTTGCCATGAGGCTGGCAGGAAAGTCCCCACATATACAGACTGGTGTTAGGCTATGTTCAAGCCCCTCAGAATTGCCCTTCTCTTCATCTAATGTATGAAGAGTTCCCTAAGATCAGACTGGTTTGCCTGTTCAGGAATATCTAAGCTGTCACCAGTACAAAGTGTGATACCTGATAAGCGATTTTTAGGCATTTTGAATTTAATTATTAGCCTGTTTCCACTTAATTTCTGTACCCTTAGCAGTGCTCTTGGCAGTCCTGTATTCTGGGCTCATCTTAGTACTCATGAACAGATCTGAGCCAAAGTGCATTGTGGGCCCAGATGACTCAAGTGCCGTATTTTCACTGGAATAGTTGTTCATGCAAATATTGATGCGTCTCTGGCATGCTGTCCATCTGAATGTACAGGAGCATCACTGGTTAAAATGATTCCATTTGTGCGAAGGACCTTCCTGTTTATGTGCCTGGCCTCTGGGGTGACGTTTATGAGAACAGTTCTCCGCTCAACAACACGAGTATTATCTCTGGTGCTTTAGCTGTGAAGAAGCTGCTTAGCTGCAGGACTCTCTCCTTTCTTGAATGACCAGACTGTTCAGCTGGGTACCATACACCCCTTGCTGTGTAGGAAAAACTGCCTCAAGGGCAGGAGTCTCTGTCCCTTTTGTTTCCTGTGCAAGCTTGGATCCAGGGGTGTCTGCTCTGCAGGATTTCATTTGCTGGGAGATCAGCTGCTGTAGATATCTCCAGCATTCCTCCTGTTCTTTAATGCCTGAACAATTAAGACTCAAAAAAGTCACCAGGACCGACTGTGCTGCTTACTGATCTCTGCCCTTGAAACTCACTTTTTGGACTGCCTGGTAGCTTTTTTTCCTGTTGGATGAAAGCGGAGAGGCAGCAGCGGTCAGGTGTACAATACAGGCTATCCCTGGATAATACACCGGGTTACTCTCACGGTAGCTTGGTTCTTAGCACAGTCTATTTCACAAGTCAGCTGGAAGTCTCCTGTGATTTAACACATTTCAGTATCTGTTCTGTAGAGGTGAGTTTCCTTTTCTGCTGAGCTGAGTGAGAAACTTACTGTGTTTTCTGTTTTGAAAGTGATTTTTACTACTTCAGCACAGTATATAGCTATCAAGACTCTAACAAATATATTTGTTGTTGATCAAGACATTTGCCACAATGTGAAGGTCCTTTTTTGTCCTTGATATGTAGAAATTCTTCAGAAAGACAGAATATGGATCGCGGTAATTCAAATTATTACATATATACTGAATAGACAAACTAATTTTATCTGTCAAAGAGGTCAAAAAAGTAAATGTTTATTATTTTTAAATTTTTATTTTCTTTAAGCAAACTTAGTGCCCACAAAAGATTTTTAAATTGAAATCCAAAGAGAATTAAATATTTTGGTATAACATTAAACCATTCCAAGCTGTGTTAATAGCTGATTGGTTAATACTGTAAGTACAGCAGGGAGCAAAAAGGCAGAGGCAAAGTGCTTTCAAACATGAAAGCACCTATTGATGCACACCATGGAGAAATGTGTTGCTATTCAAGTGAGCTTCATTAATTTAAATTTTACTTAAGGAAAAAGACATTTAAGACTATTTTAGGATTGGTAGAGATAAGTTTATGCAATATATCGTTGCACTAGGAAAATATTTGTAATAGAACAGTAAGAAAAAAAGAACTCCTGGAGAACAAATGAGGTGTTGGACTGCTCCTTCTGCCTGTTTTCCTTGCTGGTCCAGTTATTTAGTCCTTACTGTTCCAGTATTCACCTGAGTGCGAAGTATGGCAATTTAAGTCCTCCTCAAGAGGGAATAGAGGGGGTGACAGTGAGTCCTCAGTCCTCTGATGAGCTCAGAGGGTTAGGGGTGTCACCCCCTCCCCAGCAGGGCCACCCCCAGAGCCTCAGGCTGAAGCAGGGGGAGGCAGCAGTGCCTGGCCCCGGCACAGGGGCTAAACCAGGGACACCGGGGCTAAACCAGTGACACCCAGCTCAGGCCACAGCTCAGCCCCTGCACTGCAGCAGCCTGAGGGCTTCTGCTGGGAGTAACAGGGATGATACTTTCTGGGCTATGCACTCCCTCCTTCTCCCGCAGTGCCCAGGAAACCTTGGGGTCGTGCCACCTTTGGGATGAGTTTGCTTTCTTACCTGTGGCAAATTCTCCAAATTTGAATTTATTGTCTTCATTAACTAGCAGTTCCTAATGAGGGTTTTTTTTTTCCAGGTCTAAATACATCTATCACCATTTTATAATCATGAGAACTGTTTACCTGTCTGTACATCTAAGGTTTAAATTTTAGTTTACGTAATTTCTTACAGGGACTGCCTCTGACATTAGTCGTACAGATGGCAGATCTAGTACAACAGATGCATTCTGTACATTACCTCTTTCACCTTCCATTTTACCACTTCTGGAAACCCTGCTGGTATGCTGTCTGCTGGGAGCAACTCCATTCAGTGTGTGCTGGTATTTCTTTCTTGGTAATAATACACAATTTTCTTACCTAGACATTTCTGATGCTATTGGCACAGTTGATTATGCAGAGATGAAAGTGGAGAAAGGTAATTTATTTAATCAAATCTTACAAAACCAACACTGATTTTGGTTACGGAGTATTTTGCAAACTGACATAGGTTATTCATTTTATCTGAACTAATACATCCCCATCGTAGACAAGAGCAAAGTTGAAATGTAATAGTCTACAAGTTTGTGCTCTAGAACACATTAATGTCATTCTTGCTATTTATAAAGTGCACTTGGTTTTATCTTAGTATTAAAATAATCATCTGTACCTGGTCAGTACAGAACCCTGCTGACAATATTTTCCTCCTCTCAAAATTCCTTGTAGACCTTGTTTTCTACATTAAATATTAATGTGTCGAGTTAATCCCATTCCATATAATGATGTAAATATATTTGAAATAAATTTGCAATTTGCTAATAAATATGCCAGAAGAGAAAATAATATGTTTAAATAAAATACTTTCATAAAAGTTTTTTGGCTTTAGATGAGAAAGGACTGTAATTTGTTAGCTTAAATAGTTACTGTTTTGTCATTCTGTCACCACATTAGGTTTTAGGCTATCGTTGCTGTACATGGTTCTTCAGTAGTAATGTGTAGTAGGGGAATCAAGGTGCTGTATTTTGTGTTTGCTACTAGCATCTCTCTTCTAGTTTTAGAACAGGTGTGTTGAATAAAGGCTGAATGGTGCAAAGAGATAAAGGTCAAGTGCTTTTGAAACTCTCAGAATCATTAATGTAAAAAAAAAAAAAACATCGCAAGTGTAATACTCCAGGTGGTCTCAGATGTGCGAAATTGTTTCCACTTCAGATACAAGGCTGATTAATCATTTGAAAGAAGCATGTTTACTCTCTGCAATCTCTTTTTAAGAATTTCATTTGGGATGGCTTTACAGAAAGCTGAGAGAAGCTTTTATTTCCATGCCCGCCTTCATTTGAGCCTGCTGGATTTTTACCCTGTCTCCTTATGAGTTTACCAAAATAAACGTTATAAAAAAATATAGTAGCCATCCTGTTTGCAAGAGATCCCCTTCTGGAAAAAGTGCTATGGCTTAGATATTTTATTCAATAATTATCTTGTACTCGGTTGAAAAGGATTTTCAGCGGTACCCGTAGTAGAAAACCCTAACAGTAGACTTAGAGCTCACAGTCCCTGCCTTTGAATGTTGGTGCACATTGTTGTGTTGTTCTGGCAGCATATATTGCTGTTGGCTTTGGTAGTTCTAAGCAAATATGATTCTTTATTCTCATTCTGTTACTAATTTGGTTATATAAACTTAAAAAGCTCAATTGCGGTGTGTGTCAGGACTTAGAATACTCTGGTTACACCATGACAGAGATGAGGTAGATGTAGGCCTGGTGGTCAGGACTCCTGTCTTTTCATCTCATTTTATACTTTTGGCATCTACTGTGTAAGAAAGGGAAGAGGATGCTTGTTCGCGTTTGTAAAGGACTTTGAGTTCTGCAGAAGCAAAGGAAAATGCCATTATGCAAAAATTAAAAAAAAAAAAAAAGGCAAAACCCCTTCTAAAAAATGTATTTGCCCGTTGTTTTTTCCTTTTTATTCTGTCATGCTGCCTGTGTAAATACTGTTATAGGTTGTACAACATATAGTATCTGCTCCTTAAACTCATTGAATAAAAGCATGAGAAACTAGAATCCTCCAGACTGTGGTTATGCAAATCACAATTATGAGATGGAAGCATAACTTCATGATCTAATTTGCAGTAAAATTGTCTTCAAGGTGAGGAGTATGTTTGTGGTTAGTGGAACAGAAGTGTAAACATTCCTTGTTTAACTGGCTAGTATGTCATCTATGCTAAAGGCTTCCTGGCGTGTAGCAGGCTGTGTAATTTTAGACTATGCAGTGTATAAAAATACACTGCTGAATGTAGCAAAGTGGTTCTGGTCTGTTAAAATACTGGCAAGTGGCGTGAGGGAACAGAGCGTGCATAGATAAGAGAGTCACTCTGGGGGTGATGAGATAAGGGAGCCAGGGGCCAGCACTGCTGCTTTATCTCTCATAGTGACAGTGGGTTCGTGCTGTTAGCAAACACAGGACTTTGGTCTGCTTTGGAGATAGAGCTAATAGTACCATTCCAATATTTGAATAAAAAGGACACTGGAGGTGGCTCATATGCTCCTCTAGAAGATCGTTGCTTCAGAGCAGTGGTGTAAACTTATGGCTGGAATGGTGCTTTGAGGCTGGGAGTCCCTCATCTTGATTGGTTTGCTTAACTTGGATTGTAAAGAAAGGAGTTCGGAGCCAGGCTGCACACATGCTGTTATTTTTATAATGATTTCTGGGAATAGTTGTTAAGAAATCAAGATGAGGGGCAAGGAAGGTAGATAAGTTTTAGGGTGAGCAAGAAGCACCAACAATAGTATTGGAGTATGACAGCTTACGTTAAATTCATGTGACAGTCTTTAGGACTCATTCTGCTTTTAAAAAAGGTAACAAGGAAACCTGACCTATAGAGCTTTCGGGTTTTTGGTGTTTTTGGTGGATTGGGTTTTTTTTCTTCTTTTTATCTTTAGGCTAGAGACAAAAATATTAAATTGTCAGAATTTAACTGAGACAGCCATCGGGAGCCCTGGATCCAATCCGTAGGCTCCCTGGTTAGAGCATAAGGAGAGCTAAGCACCTTGGAGTACAGTGTGCTGATTCAGCATCTGCTGCGTGCCAGCCTGGAGGGAATGCTGAGGAAAAACAGATCTTGTAAATCTTCCCTTTACCAGGGATTAAATGGTTTATAATGGCTGTTCTGGGATGTAGCAGATACTGTTGTTATATACTATTTCTTGCCAACCTTACTACTCCTTTCTTAATTTCAGAAAGGTTAATAACTTCATTTCAGAACAGAAGTCTTACATTTACACTGAAAAGATAAGGATACTACAGTATTCACTCTATGAAGCTCTTTCAGATTTTTGGTTTTGGGAGGGGTTGTGGTTTGGTTGGTTGGTTTGTTTTGTTTTAAAAGCTTTACAGCAATGTTTGTATTCTGATACTGAGTTCTGGGATACTTTGCTGATGTTGCTGTACCATAGTTACATTCATTAAAAATCACTTTAAACGTGATGGAGAGACTTAGGTTGTCATTAAATAAATAGTTATGCACTTAGCACAGGGATGGTCTCACATAAAATGCAGGAATGGTCATCTGGATAGAAACCTGGTCTCCTTCCTCCCAGGAAAGAGACCAGGCTGCTGGGATGTGGTTCACTTGCACAGTTCCTATGTTCCTCTTGTGAGCTTGGGAACAATTTCAGATCCCATACCACCCGTGTGCTGGCAGGCCTCCGTGGTCCAGGAAAGCTGGAGTACAGGCAGGGAGCTCTCATAGACTTGGGAGGACACAGAACATGAACATTCTGTGGTCGAGACAAAGCCTTTTTGCTACACTGTTGAGTTAAGCACCTTCCAGAGGAAAAAAGTCTCTGCAGCACTGTGTATATCCCATTTGGGAAGATCAGGAGAAACTGGTATTTATTACTGCAGAGTGAGTTTATTGACTAAACGGATTAACTTTGCCTAATACTGAGAAGTTTCTGCATATGCTGAATATCAGATCTATGAGTTTCAAGGATCCTGCTTGTCACGTTAAGAAGTGGGGCTTCCTCAGACTTTAGATTTGATCAACCTGGCAGCTTCCCAGGAAGGTTGAGGCTCTTGCACCCATACAGCATGCCAGCGACCTGTGTGGGGACCCTACCAAGCAGCCCACTGTGTTGGAAGGCTATTTGGCTAACCTACTCAGGGACCACACTGACAGCAGCACTGGGTCAAAGCCCTTATCAAGTTTATGCAAAGCAAATTTTATTCTGTAAAACACGGATTGTGACATTGAAGGTTCAGAGATTGCCGTTGATGGTAGACTGACTGCAAGAACAATACATAATCAATCTTTATTTGTTAGTAACTGCTAGCGTAAATTGATACTTAATGTGCATAGAAGAGGTTCTTACCCAATAGGAGTCTCTATGGGGGAGAAGACAGGTTCAACCTGTTGGCTGATCCCAAAAGTTGCAGTGGAGTCTTCCTTAACTTTCTCCCCTGGTCAATCTATTTTTATACTATTTATTGTATTTAGGTGGAGCTTGAGTGACTCAAGTCATACATACCTGTATTAATGATTGGTGAAAAATTATCTCACTTCGCTCTTAAAGGTGTAGTTAATAAAATAGTGCTGCATGCTCCATGAGGAGCAACCATGCCTTGGAGGCAGGTAACTTTTGGGATGGAGGTGTGTTTTGGTATTATAATGACATTATAACAAAGTTCGCTTAAGAATAAAGATTTTGCCACAGTTCTTGGCACAGTGTCTGCCATCTTTCTTGTTGGACAGCTGTTAGATGGCTTATTGGCTCGGAGTATCCCCATCCTTTGTATGGGAACATCACAGACCATAACCACAGAACCTATGCCCCATTTTATCTTCTGCATTCTGCCCGTTCTGTACTGTTCTGTTCTTAGCACATGCCAAGATAGCAGGGAAAACAAGTTCTGTGTATGCCATATACCTTTGTTCTGGAAAGTAGCAATTGTGTTTTGCTTTACCCTGAAGATTTTTTTGTATAATGTAACTTCTGTTAGGATATAGACACTACCTTAGAGAAACTAATTCCCGTGCCCCCCAGTCATTTTCCCACACTGCTATTTAAAAAGTTTTTCATTGTGAGTTTAGAGGTCTTGGGTGCTAATTCCTCAGCAGCGGCTTTTGGGTTTGTGGTTTTAGATTAGGGCTCTAAACCTAGGTTTACAGCCTGTTTTAGGAACCAGTTATTTGTGTAAGTGTGGCTCTTCTGCATCTTTGTGCAACTAACTCTTCCTTTCAAGAAAAATAGCTAATTCTTTTCAAACCAGTGTCATTTTCTTCATAAAGAATTGAATTACTCCAAAAAAGGCTGCGGCATTTTCTGTTAACTAGAGAATGTTCTCTTCTTGGTACAGGCAGACAAACCTGATGTTGTGTTTTGTTTTTAAATGAAGACTATAATATGGTTTCAGTGCTTTCATTATATTCCTCTAGCATCCACCCAATTTTTATTTTAAACTTTGTAACCCTTATGCTTGACACCATTGAGCAAGAAGTCTGTGTTTGTTTTCTTCAGTCATTTGTAAGACTCGTGGTCCAATTTGCAGCTACTGGGATCTTCCATACTTCTCCTGATCAATTGGTCATTTGTCTCTTAAAACAAAAAATTTCTTATAAATTGCTTATATTTAATGTTTGGTTTATCTGAGGGGGTAACACAGACAGAGAGAGGAACTAAGTTTATATGGTGCCTTTTAAAAGTGTTGTGGACACATGACTTCTAGACCAAAGCAACCGATATTACATGCTGAGCTTTCTCAGTGTAGAACACACTCAACCCAGTGAAAATGGACCCACTTGGCTTCACTCTGCTGTTGCAGTGAATTCTCTTAAAATCAGCAGACCTGCTTCTTATGGAAATGTGCACGTGCAAGTGTTTGTCAGATGAGGGTCTTAATTAATACTATAGATGTTTTAAGATGTATTTATTTTGTCTGATTTTAGTGTTACCTGTAAAGCATCCTCCTCCACAGTGGTTACATTACTAACCATGACAAAAACAGGGTAGAAGATGCTTTTCTGTTGAGTCAGGTATGACCCGAATAGTTGTTAACCTCAGAAGTCTTTACAACTTCTAACTGAATAATTTGTTTTGTAGGGTGAAATGGGTATGAAAGGACAGAACGGTGTTGCTGGTCTTCCTGGTGAAAAGGTATGTTCATGTGCATTGATATGTAATTTGACTCGTGGGTAGTGTTAATTGTGTCAGTGGCTCATCTGTAATTATGTACAGAAATGGGAGGATGGAACACTTCTGTTGGAAAGTGAACTTCTCTTACCTGCACTGTCATATTCTTGTATCACACTTAAACACTCAGACCAATAGCAATCTCTGCAGGTGTACTTGTTTGTTTTGCTGCCTTTTTTTTTTTTTTTTTCCTAGAAGTGGGGATATATACAGAACCAAAGGAAGCAAGTTGTTCCACTGTGCAGGTTGTGGTGTGCTCTCAACAGGCCACTTGGTAGAGCTTTGAGATAAACAAAGCTTTGAGATAAGCAAAGACTTGGGAACAGTCATGACCGAGAAAGGTTGTCAGCCTACCTGTGTATTCAAGAGGATAATAACACATTTCAGAGTGTTATTGTGTGAATTAAGGCAGTTGTCCAGGTTTATTGAGTTCAGACCAGTTACCTGTATTAGAGAAAGTCCACCAGTCTAAAATCCAGCATCTTCAGTACAGAAGACAGCACACACATAACATTGAGGAAATAACATGTTGCGGGAGTTTCTAATCATTTGGCCTCCTGTGATTTTTATTTTTTTTTTCTGTTCCGTAGTAACAGTTGGAAGAAATAGTGGATTTTCTGCATATAGATGGAAGTTGGTTAATATGTAAATGAATGAAACTCTCCAGATACATGTGCTAGTGCACTTCCCTGTTTTTTGGTTTGTGTGGGTTTTTTTTTTTTGTTTGGTTTTATTTTTTTTAAATTTTATTTCAGTGGTAATTTTAGCATCACTATTTCAGGGCTCAATTCTGTTACTTTAGGTTCTTTTTCATCATGTACTTCAAGTTTCTGTTTTCCAGTGCCATGAACAAGTATGCCTTTTAAAGGCACCTCTTGCTGCAAGAGGCTCAGAATTTCAATATTGCACTTTCTTGGTTGAGATGCTGCTTTCACATGTATGCAACATTTTAGTAATGGCAGAGGGTTTGCTTTATTTTGTAATTATTCAGATTTCTAAGTACTGAAAGAAGTAGAGTTTTACTTCAACTGTCAGGTTTAAAATCTGTAATTAACAGGATAAAGAATTATTAAACTATCTCTTATTTTTACTTACTGCTTATGCCCCAAATTTTGTTTTGTTAAAAATGGAAGATATATAATATTACTAGAGAAGAGTTAAAATAACGATATTTGCTGATGATACTAAGTTATATGTGGTACAAAAATGGAGAGCAGGCTGCAAAGATGTTCCAAGGATTTTGCAGTGTTGAGGGCCTGAATTGTAAGGTAGCGTATAAAAATGAGAGAATGGAGTAGTAAAATTATACAGATGAAGAGGAAAATCAAAGCAAATGTTATGTGTTTCACGGACTCTGGACTAGCTATTACTGTTTTTAGGTAAGTGATCTTGGAATTACAGATCAATGAGAACCTACAGCCACTGTTAAATACTAGTCAAACAAATGGAATTCAGGAATGATTAGGAAAACAGGGAACAAAGCAAAAGCATCTTAATGTCACTGTTATTAATGAAACTATATTGTGCTGTGTCTTGAATTATGTATATGTTTCTGGTTCCCACCTGTCAAAGTGGATCTAACAGTACTGGGAAAGGTTCAGAGGACCAGTCAAGAGTGAGTATTGGATATATTGCAGTTAAGGTTTGACAATGTGAACTTCAATTTGAAAAAGGCACAACTGAGATGAAGTATGTCCTATTCTGTGCTCTATACAATCGTGAGTGGAACAGGAAAGATTAATAGGGATTTATATTTTTCTTTTACTCTCCTTGTCAGTGTGTAAACTAGAGCATCAAACCTGTCTTGATAGCAAGTTCAAAAAGGATTGAAAGGGCTCATTCTTCCTATTACATGATTACAGGTCGAACATTCTGCCACAGGATTTAAATGCAAGTTGATGGAATAAAGATCCATGGAGCGTGTCAGACAAACACTGCTGCTTGTCTGAAAGTACTTGAGCTCCCAGATGCTGAAGTCTGGGAAACCCACTGGAGAAGTCTTTATGGTTGCCCTGTTGTTATACTTTTCTGTAGGCATCTATTGTTGCCACAGTTGTAGTCATATACTTGACTAGAGAAACCTTTGGTTTTATCAAGCTAGACAGTTTTTACTGTGCTCCCGGATGTGAATTAATGGAAAAAGTTATTGTAAAACATTGTCTGTTGAATGAGATTGATCTAGAATGAAGCTGTGTTTTCCCTTGGCTCTTTCTATAGCTCCTTCTCTGATGTTATCTTTCTTAAAAATTATCAGGCTACATTGCTTGTGCAGTACAAGTTATTATTACAGTTGCCATGGTTAATACTGTTTGGGGTTTTTTTGCTTAGCACCCCGCACATTCACTGTCAGGCCAAATCCCAAAGCTCCTGTTAGTTTACATAAGGCTCAACAGTTGGGTCATATTTAATATCAAGAGACTGTACTTTTCCTGAACATTATAACTCTGAATTCAGACTACAGAAAAGCCGTACCGTTGTTGCAAATTAAAAATGAACTACCATGGAATCTGAAACTGGCAAAGCCAAAAGCTAGTTAAAAAAACAAAAAAAAAAAAAAGGCACACAGAATCACAGAATCACAGAAT
>NW_010109024.1:0-4448 GCF_000699245.1 Pterocles gutturalis
CCTACCCTCAAGGAGGTCAACACACCCCCAATAAACACACGTATTATGTCTTCACATATTACGTCTTTTAAAATCTTTCAGATGGAGAGCGTTGACAGGACCACAGACGGATAGAGAACCTCTGTGAGGATACAGTGCTCTTTCTCCATGTATCTCCTGTACCATCTGAGGGCTGCACTGCCTTAGGCCCATGAGAAGGAGGACGCTGCTTGTTCCTCTAGAAAGTGAAAGATCATCAGAAGGATCCTGCAGGTCACGGAAAAACAGGTCAGTTACCCTGGCTACATTTCAGAATCAAGATGCCTGGAGATCAATATCCAGAGAAAAGGAGGCAACACAGAGCTGCTACCACTGAAATGACACGGATCTAATAACTCTTGAATACTGGGGGGTGGAGCTGGGGCATGAGTGTTTCTTAAGAGTGAGACTAAAGCCAATACTGTAAAAACCAAGGGCAAACCCCTAATTAAAGTAAATTGTATTCCCCCAGGCATCTTAAACATCACTGCAATTATGTTTAATCTCTCCCCATAATATACTTGAGGTTTCTTTTTGCATAACTCTGCTCATATGGATTCATATTCAAAATCTTCTTGCAGCACACAAGATTTATGAACTAAACATATGGGTAACTAAGTTCCAGCACTGCAATTTAGTGCCGTAGTTTTTCAGACACTGTTTTAAAACCAACGTTTCTTAGTAATTTTTGTTGTGAGAATAACGATAAAATGTTTTTATTGGGAAAGCCTAGATTTTATTTCATGCCAAATCAGTTCAGACATTGTAATGTCATCTTACTCCTTTAACTAAAACAATAAATTTATGAGCCTTTAAAAATGCACTTTACTGGCTACCTTTTTATTAGAAAAAAAAAAAAAGTGTTAAAATCAGAACTATAGGAATTTCTTCATTAATTTTCAAAGAAGAAAAGTAGTCATTGAAGCAATCTAGGTTGGTATCTTGACTATTTTTTGTTACAGCGGTGTAAATGCAGTGTAACTCCATTCACTTGAAAGAAGCTGTACTAGAATAAAGCAAGCGAGCAAGCAGAGGATGAAGCTTGTGTGTGTTCCTTAAAACGAGGGAAAAAAAATTCTGATCTCTAACCTATTAGCTTCACACTTTTCCCATTTCCAAGCCTATTAATCCATTAAGTGAGAGGTGCTTAAAATGAGTCTCTTGTTCTCTTCTTCCATTGCAATGTCATCTACTTAACTTTGTCTAGTTCAAGTGCATCTTTATCATTCTACTCAAACCCAGTTGCCTTGCTTTTTCCCTTGGCTTGCTTCTTTTTTTGCTTTTGTGAGTCTGGTTGTAGATTCTCGTGGGTAAAGACCAGCTGTTAATACGCATAGCACCTCTCTCTGTAATCACTAGTTCTGAAAGCTTGTTACTAATGTTCTCAGAGGACTACTACAAATCATGAATAAGTAGGAAGCCTACACCATTTCAGGAGGGCTCTGCACCCTGGATATTAGATCGTAGCTTTTTATTTTCTGTTTTTTGCGCTTCAGTTCATACACAAGTGAAAAAATAAAACCTTGGTCATGTATACACCATCTAACCCAAAATGATGCTCAAATAGGTCTTTTTTCTTAATGTTGTGCTCAAATCACTGCATTCTGCAACAAAAAGTGAAATCATCTTGCTTATCTACTTGTTCCCTTCAGGGACACATCTCATTAAAAGCCTTTCTGGTGCAGTATACTCTTTCACATTCCCTCCAAGGAGATGTAAAAATGATCTGACGCTGTAGCTTTTGTGCTGCTTCAAAAATCAGTACCAGGATGCCTGATATTATTTAAAACAACCCTACATGGAAGCAAATCCCTTTACTGTGCCAGGTACTTTATGAATTATTAATTAGGCCATTACACTTTTGTCTGCAATGGGAACATAAAATAAGACAAAAGTACTTTGAAAGGTGAAACTTCAAGTGGCCCTGCCTGACAAGCCAGAAGTTTAGAGCTGCATTTGTATTTACAATAAAACATCTCTATTAGTTATAGTTTTATGTGAATCATTACATTAAAGTGTATATATTAACTGTAGACCTATGGGGTTTTGAAAGTTTGTGGTACCACAGCAACACATAGGCCAGTGAGGGGATTCAAACTGGAAGAGGAAGAAGACAATAGACACATTTAGATGAAGCACAGCCACAGTGCACAAAAATATCTCTGCACAATGTTGCAAATGGCTTACTGCTCTGATCTATTCAATTTGTGCTGTCTAATGAAATATAGCACTTAACATTTTATCATAAGCTTGTATTGGTTAAAAGCATTTGGCTAAATGTCTGATCTTGTTGATGGTATTCCCAAGTCATATTTCACTTTGCAGATTTGCAAAGATAATAGTGCAGATAAATTCTAGGTATTTCAGACTTTAGAAAGTACACTTTAAGAGGCAAAAGACAGATTAATAACAGAAAAGGCCAAGAGGGTAACTCAGCTTGTAATAGAAATTGTGTGAGTAGCAAATAATTGTTCCATAATTAAAGAAAATAAAACATGTCATCCTACTTCTAGGTGGAAAAAGCTGGAAACCAATCACATCTGGCATTAATAGTTCCAGTGCTCTTGTGCAGTATAAATCTAACTAACTAGAAATAAAGGCTATACTTCTAGAAGAAAACATCTAGGTGTTCACACTGAGTCTTTGCAAGCTTTTCCTTGCTCCAGTCTCCTCATCAGTTTTTAAAATTTAGGTAGAGCTTTAATGCTCTTATAAAAAATGCATTTAGAAGCAGCTCAGCATTCACTAGATTGCATTTGTTTATAATAAGGTCCATACATTATATTTCTGTAACACAGAGAAAAATCATTATCCCTGTTTTTGGTGGTAACGAGTAAAAAGTACTATAAGAACAGAACATATTTTGTACACTTAATAACCTGCTGTTGTCATTGGACTGTTGATCCAATTAGAAAAATCTTTTCAAAACTGTTAGCAACAACAAACTGTTGTTTGCCCAGCTGTGTTCTGGTTCCACTGGAGTTCTAAATGCAATTTAATTTGCAAATCCATCAAGAAGGCCAAGACCAAAATCACATTTAACTAAATCTAAACACATTGTAATGCATATGTTCATCACATGGCCTGATTCTTGGCTTATCTGTTCTGCATAAAACATTTCTTGAGACTCTTACTCAGGTTTAATTTGGACAAAACTTCAATTAGCATTAGTGAAATATGCATGATTGAGAAATTCAAGATTAACCTGTTATATGGTCTCACTCAGATCATAAAAAACTAAATTCGGAAAAACCATTGGGGACAACATATTTATCAATGAGAGATCAAGCTTTACAAATGGTAGCAATGATTAAATGCTACAGAAATGCAAGGTTTTAATGAGTTTGCTTAAAGAGGTTTTTACACCCTGTACTGTACTGCCTTTTAATATTTCTAAAAGTCTTGGAGCAGAAAACTGCTTGATGGAAACGTGATCACAGTAAGCTGTTCTTTGCTGTTAGTATTTCTGAAACTAGTTTACTAGTTGCATTAGAACTGACCCAGTTTGCTTTGGGGGTCTTTAGTAGCTGAACAGCTAAAGAACACTGCCTTATGCCTTTAGCCTTATATCAACTTTGGCATGAAAAAGAATATTAAAATGGAAGATATATATGGTATGTTATAATAATTCACTGTCTGTATCACACAGCTCAGTCTGTATTATATGTGGACCCATAATTGCATCAGAATGAGTTAAGTTACATATATTTATAAAAAATAACCAGTAGTATTTACCCAGTGAAACAGTCTATTTCAACTTCTTCAGCTACTCCCAGAAACAACTGAAGAAAATACTAGTAAAAGAAAAAAAAACCCTATTCATTCATTAAATCTCTGAGGTCTCCTACTTTTAGTTACCTATAGAACCACAAGTACATTGAGAGAAACATCCTAGGGCACTTAGGTACGAAACTACTCTAACAGAGTAAGCTGGCACCTTTTTGCCTTCAAGAACAGTGCAGCACCACAGACTCAAGTACAAAGGAAAAATTAGCTTGGAATTCAAATTTCTAGACAAAATTGGAGTCAGTTAGGAGTCAGTGCTGAGCTTGGTCACAAACCTTGACTGTAATCCTAAAACAACTGATTAAGGTCCAAATTTTGTCACTGTCCCATTAAAAAGTTACCTCACTCCTTGTGTAACTCTACTTGAGCCTTACATAAATGACTTCTATCAACAAAAATGCAGAAAAGAATAACTGTTCCTAATTCAAATGGGGAAATACAGAATATTTAGAGTTTGGAACCAGCATCCATTAATAATTACATTAAGTAGTTTGCACAAGAAAATGTATTTGTTAACAAAGATAGTAATACTACTTGTAAAATGTTATGTTCAAAGTAATTTCACTAAAACCCTTGTGATTATAATTTCCCGGACTTATGTGTACAGGAAACATTTAAGCTCTTCTTTATCTGCAGGAGGGAAA
>NW_010109024.1:4479-15067 GCF_000699245.1 Pterocles gutturalis
GAACTGAAAAGCGTTGACCTTCCAGTTTGCTTTTCTAAATAATCCCCAAATACTAAGCATTACTCTTAATTTGCAAAATTAAAAGTCAGGTACAGGGCAGTATTTCCCAAACAGATGGTACAGCACCTGGAGATTCTCTTCCCACGGGATGGTAAAACATAATGTGCCAGATACACGAGTCAATAAGTCTCAACAAGTAAGGCAACAGGCTCCACTTTTTTCACAAGCAAGTCAGTATGAAGGACACCATCACCTGAAAATGCCCCATTGTGCTATAATTTGAAGAAATATTTTGTTACAAATCTTACCCTGACCCATAAGCTCTCAACAAGCTTATCACCCACTGTCTCCATGCATTAGAGTGCAACGCCCTTTCTCATCTTTCTGACTGGACAGTTGTCCAACGGAGTGCTCAGTTACACAAGCTACTTTGGTTCTGTAATTCCAGTGATGCCGTAGCCCTGACTACCCACAGCCCTCTGCCTGCTTTCCTTTTAAACCTCACCTCACCTGTGGGCATTGGTCTCCAACTCCCTAATTTAAAGCTCTCAATACTCAATTTCTTAGTGCTGATGAAAATTCACAGTAGATTTTTATTCCCTTGGCATATGAAAGTGAAGTGCTCCCAATGTAATAATCCTCTCTGTATGTTCCCTCAGGGTGGTGAAGCAGTGGTTGCTGTTATCCAAAGGACACCAACAAAAACATGTAGCTCAGCGTATTGGGTTTTTTTTGTCTGCACATGCAATCTGCCCAGAATTATTCTGTTTTTCTTAGTTACACATCAATAGCTTCCTTCACAGAGCAAACATGACAATTTATTGTATTTAAGGAGTTTTACTTCAGGATTCCTACTGTATTTGGTATCTGCATAATTCACTTACAGATTAAATTCAACACTTTTGTCTTCATGTTAATATTTGCTTTTGATATCGCAGCAGTCAAGCATGTAACATTTAACTTGGCACCTTGTATAGTCAGCCAGGCTGGAAAGCTTTTCAGTAGGAACTTCCGCCCCTGCAAATTATTTTTCTGACGAGGAATTTTAAAACCAAGTCTGAAGTCAAAAAAGGACAAGAAAAAAACAAACAAAACCACATTTACCTTGGCTAGAAAGGGCATCATGCTTAAAACACTAATTTCTGACATGCTTAGTTCCAAAGAAGCCCATACTGGGGAACTCAACCACTTGCACAGAATGATACACTGTAAGAATGGTATTACTTAGCCCAAGTTAAACATAGAAGTAACCCTATTTCTTCCCTTAAGCACCAAACAAGGGAAGATCACCACTTAATCTCTGGCATTTGCTATTTACCTTGCAAATCACGGCTCAGCAGGGAGACTTGCTACTTCTCGCCTGTAAATTTAACTTTCGAACAGAATGGGCTCAAGTTCTCCCTTCTTGTCCCCATAACGCTGCAATAAAACAACTACAAAAATATTGATATTTTATAAATTTCCAAAAATCCTGAAGGAAATTGACTAAATAAAACACAGTTATAAAAAATAATTTTAAGCACCCTCTTTTTGAAGTATTTTATAAAGTTTACTCTCATGGTGTAGTTTTCAGAACTGAAACAAACCTTTGCAAACTAATTCATTTGCTCTATCTCTTGTATTAAAGAAAAAGTCTGTATACCCCTACCCTTAGCTGAACACTATGTAGCTATTACTTACATATTTTGTATTCATCTATACTCACTAGATCAACAGGTATCTTACATTCAGCAATCATTGCCATTCCAAATCCATAATCACATGCTGCTGCTAAGGGCAGCCTATGGCTCTTTTCCCACTGAGCAGCTTTTGCAGACATTAGGGATTGCTCCAACTAGAATAAAAAAAGGCACTCAACAAGTGCAGGAAGAGTCCTATGCAGGTGAAAGCAGGCAAGAGCAGGCACAATTTCGTTCATGTTTATTTTCAAATAGCTCAGTTAAAATGAAGCAAATTGATTTTAAAATATTCCCAGCTGCTTCTGTGTAAGCAACATTTGTTGTTTCAGAACCTAAGCTCAACCTTTTTTGCTGTTGTTTTTTTAATCAGGCACCAGATTTTCAACCAAAGTGCGTGTACCAAAACATTACAGCCAAAACCCCAAGAGGTTTCAGCTTAGAAACGCTGCCACAACACATCAATATCATTACCTTGATTGCTTTCATATTCTCTTGGTGGAAGAATCTAGTACTTTTTCAAGGACACAGCTGAGGAGGCAACCTGACTCAGAGAAGAAGATACTGAGCTGCAGTGACTGTGAAGCAGGAAAAACTAAATGTACTCCTTTTCAGACAATTTTTTGCAGTTAATTGTTATACAGGAATCTATTAAAAATTAATCAACCAGCATTCATTTTAAGTCTATATTAAGGCAAAGATTTTCAGAGCGTTGCATTCAGAGAACTATTTTTCTACTCTGCCACATAGGGGTCTGGATTGACAATACTGACAGGATTGACAGTACAGTGACAGCATCACTGTCACTTTAGAAGGTGCTCCAAAAGCTGCATTCTCTCCGAGCTACACTCCAAGGCCAGTGAGGAGGATCAGTCAAGGCAGAGTGCAGCAACCCAAATATAAAAAGTGCTTCTGTTGGGACCAAACTATACCTAAAATGCAGTGACATGTGTTTTATTTCCCAGATTTATTTCCCATGCTTTAAACTGTTGGTCTACATTAGAAACCTGAAATTGATTATTCGAGTTCATCTTAAGAGAACCTCTTCCCTCATGCAATACTATGGCAGTCCTCAAGTATCCAAGCCAGCATTCCAAAAAGTGAACGCAAAGAACCTACATGTCTTTGAAGACTCTCTACTAAAATTTAACATGCTATAAAATTTCTTTTGAAAAAGTTGGACCTTCCAGTGTAAACAATTTAGGACATTTTGGTAAAGCATTCTAGCAAGTATTACAAAGCCAGCCTTTACCCAAACATAATTTTAATTTTTTCTCCCCTCTGGTATAGTTTGAGTCATCTTTTAATTCCCTTACATGTAGAGAAAGTGTAGTTGCTAACATGGGTGAATCAGTTGTACTGTCTGAAGCTACAAAACCTATGTATTATTATAATGTAAAGAAGTAATTCAGTTATTAAGCAGTCAGAGAGGAGACAATGCCCTTAACACAATTACTTCAGTTTTAAAAAACCCAGCACAGAAAGCAGATTGCACTTTTTTTTTTTTTTTTTTAATCTGTACAATAAAATCATCTGACTCCAGATAAAGGATCACTTTCTTCTGGATCTGGCCGTTAGAGGTTCTACCTATCATTTATACCACCAGGTGCCTGTTAATATTAAGACATGTACTATAAGAAGTACGAGGGATTTTTAAAATTACTATCTTATTGAATTATTTTTGAAGAATTTTCAAGAAGTTTCACTAACTGCCTGAAGCAATGAATAAGGTAATTTTATTACTATCTCTAAGTCATTTTTTCATTACATCTCTCTTTTAGCACCTAAGAACTAAAAACATAGCAGAGCTAAGTAGAAATATAGTGATAGGTGAGCTGTTACAAGAAGAAGATATCAAGCACTTTAACACAAACACTGACAGTTAGGATGAAACACCCCTACCGTTGTTCCAATGTACTCTTATTCTTTAAAGTCACTCTGATAGCGAAAGACCAGTTATGTTGTCAGTAGTGCTTGGCCGCGGCTGAGCATAATTCAGAAGTTCCTATAAAAAACATATCGAGAATGTTGGTGATTTGGAAGAGGAGTTATCTACAATGACCATATGTATCCTCTGTTGTCTGTTTATCTGAGTTTCATTATAATAATCCTTCAAAAGTGTCAGGGGCAGGCAGAAGATAATGAAAGTTCTGGTAAAGTCAGTAAAGCTTTGAAATCCCAGTGTCTGGTTTGATAGCCAGATCCTTGAGAGGTCCTAGAAGAACCACATATTAAACCATGCAGTAAAAACGTAGACTTGCTTTTATCTGAATATTTTAAGGAGAGAAACACAAAGACTCAAGTCCCTACTCCTTATACCACACTGAACTATTACTACCAGACATGAGGAAAATGTGTCAGAATGCATGAGAAAGAACACGTTAATTTACAGAAAATAATTAAGACACAGCAAAAATTAACTTCCAAGGAAATTTCACCTTTCAAAAATTGATATGAATTTAAGGCATTGTATCAGCAGAATTAAAAGCATGAACCTCAAACATGATCAAATACATGAATTAATATGGCACATGATCAAATAATGTCATATTACTAAGTGATGAGAGGTTAATGCTAGGCAAAGGTAGAGTCCATCTAATCTTTATAACTAGTAAGTGACAGATCTCAGTTGCAACCATAAAAATCCACTGAGATCCATAGCTCTGTACCTAAGAGAAAAGCTCAAGACTTCAAAATGTTCACTAACCACTCTGTTATCCACCATCCTTTGTATGCGAAAAGTACTAATATGCAATATCATCAAAATCTACCTTTTATATCATGTACCAAGAACACTATCAACTTTAATTTGCTAGTTACATGGATTTTCTAGGGAATTCAATGAGAATTGCTCTAATATGATCTATTATGGCTGAAGTCTTCTACGTAATAACCCAAACAACTGCTGATAAGCAGTCATGCATTAGAAAAATCTCTTTATCTACTCCAGGGCCCCAAATAGTAACAAAAAAAATCCTTTTACAGCAAGTAATGAAGAGCAGAGGAGTGGGATAGTGCTACTAGGTCTTGAGAAGCAAGTAAGATTTTAGGTTTTCCAACTACTCTATGAATTATTTTTAAGGATTTTTTTCCATTTTTAATGTTAAATTCTAAATAGAAAAGGGATATAAAAGCATAAAACAAAACTCATGAAAGTTAATTAGTTGTCTTTGCAGCCACTTAAGATCCCCCAAAATCAGAAACTTACATTAAATAATGTAATACAACTAATTTATATGTAATTTAATGTCATTAATTTACATGTAATTTAATGTAATTAAAAATGTTAGAGCTTAAGTAAATAGTGACAAATCACAAGTTTATTTGTAAGTACAGTAATAACTGTTATTTATAAAACATGAAGTAGTTCATTTGAGGGTGGTTGTAAGTGTAGAGCCAAAACACAGCAGAAATTGAGTTTTGGATACTCACTTCTTACATATAGGTGTAACACTTGAGGACTGATTTTCACTCAGCTCTCTACTGATTTCAAGGAGATTATCATTCAGCAAAATGTTGAACTACTTCACGGTCACACTTTTTACTGAGAGAAGGCTCAGTAAAAGGACCTTACATTTTATGTGGAAAGGGCAAGAACCAAGGTCATCTTGATCACAGATGGCAGAAGTAAAGAACTGAAAGCACTTGAGGAGCAAATTCCCTTACCAATGTGTATCTTTTTAAAGTACAAGCAAATCATGATGAGCCAGATCTAACCTTTAAATATGAAGAACCTTTGTAACTTAGGTTAAAACCTCACCTTGAAATAATGGGAAAACAATCTCTTCTCACTTATCCATCTTCTTTTACTGAAACATATATTCACGTACTTAAGTAAGCAACTGATTTTGCACCTATGCTTGTTTTTTAACCATGACAGATTAGATTTTCCCACTGGGGCAAGAGCTATGGAATTTAAGTTGTAAGGGAAATACAAGATGAAATTCTCATTCTTTTGTTATAGTTGTGTAACTGGATGTCAGAGCTGCGTCTGCGTGCACACCTAGTGCACTCAATTCCTGACTGGTCCAGAAACTCCCCAGCTAGTCACCTAGACTGGTAAGAACAGACCAGCTGGAGACAAGACAGAACTCCTAGTTGCCCTCAGAAAAAACAATTTGAAGAAATGCTACAAGGAGGTCTCCGGGAGAGACTTTTGGAAAGTATTGTATGGGCTACCCTGTGCAAAAAACTCAGTAACTTAGGGGTTTATTTAAACAGACACTCTGCCCACGAGTGTCTAACATGATTCAAAGGAAAAAAAAAAAAAAGAATTATTTTAATCTTTATACTTCTGTGGCAAAGAAAAGAGACCAAAACCTTCTCTTTGAGGTGATTCTTGAAAACTTTCAGAGTCCTTCAAAGTATCTTGCCAAGTCTTTTGATATAATTTTTCTCCAGGAAACACAATATGTCTCTGAAGAAGGGCCATAAAGGGTTTGCATGCCCAAAACTGTTTCAATTTTTCCAACTACGCCAGTTGCTAATTAAAGACATTGTCTCAATACTTCTCATGCCTACATCCTTAGACTGCCAGGGTTATGAGAAAGCACCATGAAGAACTCTCTTCTAGAGATATAAAATAGAATTTCTGTTATTGAAGTAGGGATTTGAAACCATCTTCTAGATAGGTTTCCTTCTCTCAAATTAGGATGGTAGTTCAATACAGTAGAACCAGCTTTTGTACCAACAAAAATAACTTCTAAAAGTGTGTGATGGAAAATAATGAAAAGCCTCAAAAATCTAAAGGGTTTTTTGTTTTTGTTTTAAACACACATACACTAAAAGCTTTATCCCTTTTCTTATTATTTGGGGTCATAATGCAGCTGGAATTTTCCTTCATGAATTCTATTTTAGATATGCAGATCCCAAGCAGCCTTTTCTCACATATAGCATAAACAACAATAACAAATGTATCAGACAGGAAAGGAAGTTAATTAGCCTTATTAGTAATTTCTAAAAAGAAGAAAAATATGTAGCTTTTGTTGGCATTAATTTTTATATTCATGAAATCAAGAAACTAAAAGGGCTAGTGAAACTGAGAAGACAAATACCTTAACACCATCATCTCCAGCTCCTACTTGATTTCTGACTTGAAACTCAACTGTTTTTTTCTCAAGTCAAGAGCAGAGGCTAACAATTTTCATTATACAGAAATTTTATTATGCTGATTAGATCAAGACTACTGGATGACTAAGAATTATTACGAGAAATTGGAAAAACAAGTAAGCAAAAGAAAAACCCCAAACCCTACTCTGGTATCTTAACATAGAGTCTTAATATTCCAGACGAATGTCTATATTATCTCATATAGGTTACTGAACCAAGATTTCATAAGCAGAATTAAATTAGTATATGGACAGAGTTTGAAGTGATGACATAAAAAACAATAAAAAAGAATACTAGTTCATATTTCTGCCAAGTTTCCTCTTATGAATTCAAGAACCTAGCATTCTTTCGTGAATCATTTTTAGACCTCCAGAAGGTCACACATTATCTGTCATGCAACTCTGTTTTCCAGTTAATGAAAATGTGTCAGTATTGACTTGTAATCATAATGTGAAGACCATGTTTTACGTATGGTATTACTGAAATATGTAGGTGAAACTGTTGGTTCTTTCTTTATGATATAACTTGGTTTAGTTGGAGTTTGCTTATTGGATCCCTAGCTTGATTTTAAGAACCTAGTTCTACCCAAAGTTCATGAAAAATCTACAGTACATGTTTACGAAAAATGCAACCAAGTTTCTGAAGTAGAACTTTTATTACATTATTACCACTATACATTAAATCACATATGTAAGACCACTTTCACTGCTGCTTCCATTATTTCAAGGCTTCAATCAGCATTTAGAATTTAAAAGCAAAGAGAGATTTTCAAACCTAAACTTGAAGAGTGGACTAAACTCAAAGGATCAAAGGAGAATTTGAATTATGAGTGCACCAGAGATTTTGGGTTCTTTTGTAACTTTTTTTTTTTTTCGTAAAATAGCTGCAGATAAATCCTATTGAAAATAAGATAGTTGTTAACAATGTGTTTCCTAAAGAAGACTGGCCAGAAAAGTACTTGTATTGAGTCTCGCTGAGATGGAGTTAGTATCTCGGGACAGCTGACCCGGATTGGCTGTTCCAGACCATGTGACGTCAGCTCAGCCATAAAAGCCAAGGACAGGGAGAAGGAGGGGGGGCATTGGTGACTGTGTTTGTCTCCAGGAGCAGCTACTGCACACACTGAAGCTCTGCTTTCCCGGGAAGTGGCCGGACATCGCTTACTGAGGGGAAGTAGAGAATAACATCTCTGTTTATCTTTTGTTTCTGTGCGTGGCCTTGGCCTTTGCTTTAATTAAACTGCTTTTATCTTGACCCACAAGTTTTTTTCATCTTATTCTCCCCCACCTTTATTTTGCTGAAGGGGAAGTGATAGAGCGGCCTGGTGGGCACCTGACATCCAGCCAAGGTTAACCCACCACAGTCCTTTGATTAATTCACCACTTCATGAAAGGCTAGAATATGCAAAATAAGCATCTATTTGAAGTGACATCAAATGATATAATCATGAGGTACAGGAAAAAAAGAGTATATCTATACCTGTGGTATTTCTCAAAAAAAAAAAAAAAAAAAAAAAAAAAAACCCAAAACAAACCAAAACCACACCATTCTTTTTTCTCTTCCTTCAGTTTACAAATAGATGTCAAATATGGTTAACCTTCATTGATTTTCATCCAAAAAAGACTGAGTTTAAATAAAGGTCATCTAACAAAATCCACAGGAGGGAACGTAACCCTTAGCGCACAAGAGAAACAGTGACTGAAGAAACTGAAAAATTTGCATCTCACTAAATTCTTTCTAATTTCTATTCAATTTACAATTAACAACAAAGAATTTTAACATAAAACTTACAGAGCAAGTTTATACAATTTAGGTTTCAGAGATATGACTAGATTTGATTTTTACAAACATATCTTTACAGTTAAAAAATAAAAAAATTCTTAATTGGCACTTTAAAACCTCTGTTTGTACAAATCTTTAATAATCTTTCATGAAACACTATCCTGGTTTTAGCTAGGAAAGAGTTAACTTTCTAGCCTAGTGTGAGGCTGTGTTTTGGTTTTATGCTGAAAGGAAGGTTGATAACATACTAATAAACATGATGTTTATTAGTTGCTGCCAGGACAGTCAAGGGTTTTTCAGCTTCTCTGCCGTGTCAGTGTCTGCAGGTGAAGGAGAAGCTGGGAGGGAGCACAGCCCCAATTCCTGTCTTAGAATTTGACTTTAGGTTTAGGATTGAGACCCAAATTGGCCAACGGTATATTCCATACCATGCACATCATGTTCAGTATATCAATGAGGGCTTGTCTGGAAGCACTTTCCCGCTCTCTCTTGCATCTTGCTCTCATCTCTTCCTCTCTTTGGCTCTATTCCAGGATTGCAGTTTTGGGACTCTTTCTGCTCTGGGACTGGGCTGGGCCTTGGTCATTGGATGGTAAGCAATTGTACTGTGTATCACTCACTGTATATTCGTACATATTATTACTATTATTATCATTATTTTATTGTATTATAGTTTAGTTATTAAATTGTTCTGATCTCAATCCATGAGTTTCTCTTCCCTTTAGGTCTTTAATTCTCTCCCTCATTCCCCAGGAGGAGGGGACAGTGAGTGAGCAGCTGCATGGTAGTTGCCAGTCAGGTCAAACCACAACAAACATGAATGACATTTTTATGTAAGAGTAAGAGAGCACATTTTCAAAAATTATTTTCCAAAGTTACAATATGATACTATTATAAAAGTAAATCTAGTGTGCTGAATACTTGGAGAGAAAAAAAAATATTTCGGTTTCAGAATGGTAGCGTGACTCTTGCTCCAGTGGCTCTTATTTGCAATTCCCACATGAATCAAACCAATCATATTTCCAAAAGTCTAATTGGAGCACACTTCCTGAAACTTAACTTGTTGTCCTATGCATCTCCTATTAGTTTGATAAAACTCTGGAAAGAGCTTTTACAAATTGCTAATTTCTATTTAATACCATCCTAAGAAGTGTCACACTGAATTTACATCAAATTTTCTAGGCATACTATTACAGCTGTAGCATACCCAATGTCAATAACACTAGCACTGCAAGATTAAGATTCTTCTGGCTTATTTCAATCAGAAAACGTCATGCCTCTCCGTATCCATCACATCTGCCAGCATAATTTTCTTATCTTCCTCAGTCCAAACTGGACTTCATGCTGAACACCAACATAACTTTTCAAAATCAATATTGTTAGTTCTAACTGTGCTGCCTCAAGATCAGTTTCAGATTGTTACTTCTAAGAAATATCCATCTTCCTCCATAACTATTTTTTTATCAAATTATCTGAATGCTTTACAATATCTGATGCATATATCCTCTGTAATACCAACACATTCTTTTTTGTCCCTTGACTTTAGGGTGGGACAGAGATGTTAAGCACAAGATCTAATTTAAAAAAAAAAAAAGCCTATAGACAAGGGATGAAATTTAGGTATGTAAACAAAATTCAGAGCCCTGACTGTGTTGCTGAGGCTCTCAGTGGAGAGTAACACAAGAACAGGGCAGAATTCACTTCCTACTGCACCGCACAGGCTGAGCTGTCCAAGCATTGCATTGTTTCAATAACCAGCAAATAAGGACAGAGTGATGCCAAGTGTCCTGCCTCTTAGATCTGCACACCTACATGGCCACTAAAACCAGACACCTATTCCCCACTCCTCTTTTAAAAGATGGAAGTAAGAACCATTGACCTTTTTCGGATGACAGTACTAAGTCTAATAGTTAGACCACCCATATAGGAAATAAGAACACCAGGAATAATTTCCTCTGTTTTTCTAAGAAGATACAAAAGCAAATATATTTTCCTGTCATCTAGAATAGCTTCAGTTTTTC